>NW_018250370.1:8651-11258 GCF_001263595.1 Phalaenopsis equestris | reverse complement strand
GGGAGATATCCAAGAGGACGAGTTTAAACTTAGTTTATGCACGAAGTTTATGCACGAAACATTTTGTTTAGTAATGTTTGTTTTAGTTGTTTGTTGTGTTGGATTGCATTTACTTTTATTGTTGAGCTATATCGATGTTTGTATTTGAAATTTTGATATTTAGATTTCAATGTTAGGATGTTTTGGTTTGCTTTAAACAATGAATTAGATGTTTGTAGGCTTGATAAATGTTAGTTTGTAATAGCAAGGATTTTTTTTATAAATATGAGTTTTGTATTGTTTGTAAAAGATGGATGTTAGAGTAATATTTAATCATGCTTATAAGGGTTCATTAAGTTAATTAGAGGTAGGCATAAAGTGGTATAGAATAGATTTTCACAAAAACTAAAATATGGAAAGATTAAGGCATTGGCGCATGATGTGTTGTTTTACAGAGAGTCGGCGCATGATGCGCCAAAAACCCGAACACGCCTAATTGCCTAAAAAATCGTGAAATCGCACGAACAAGCTCCATTTTCACTGCTTGGCTCATTTCCTACCTTTAAACCATGACCTAGGGCTTTACATTGAGAGCGATTGAGAAGATTTTGGAGGCCAAAAATCACATATTTCATCTTCTCCTGTAAGAGCTTCACTTTAACTTAAAAATTTTTTATTTTCACCAAGGATTTTTTCTACATTGTGGAAGATCCAAAATTTAGATATTTTTCGATGAAAAAGCTTGAAGAAAACTCATGGTGAAAATTTTCTTACCGAATAACCTTATCTGGAGAGTTAGATTTTTTATTTAGTAATTTATTTGGATTTTCATAAATTTTCAAATGGCTCCCCGAGTGAAAAGAGGATAGCCGTCCAAGGATTTTGATGTACGAAGATTCGTTAACTTATAAGCCCAATATAGCTATAGTATTGAAATAGAGACTAAAAGATTGATCCAAGAATGGGCATTTGCAAACCCGAGTGGCAAGATCGAAAGGTTCATCCTCACCAGAAACTGGGAAAGATTCTGCTACTTCACTGTAGTAGTGATTGTCCCCATGCTTCGGGAGTTTTATGATAACCTGAGGTTCACTAAGGGTGATCACACACTGGTTAGATGTTTGCAAGCACTGAGGGTGATCACATCTTGGTTAGAGATAAGCAAGTAGAATTTACTGTTGGTCAAATCAATACTTATTATGGGCTAAGGAATATATATCATGATGAGTACGCTACATTCATGATGACTGATTCATCACTAGATGAAGTGATTGCCTTTTTGACTAATGGAAAAGGAGAATGAAAGATTAAGAATAATAAAATAATTAACTTCTTTGCTTCCCTGTTGATTAGTCAGTCAAAGGTATGACATCGCTTCATTTCTGCTAAGTTATATCCAACAAATCATCTTACTGATTTGACAAAAGATAGAGCGGTGTTGAACTATTGTATTCAGAACATGAAAGCAATAAATGTTGGTGCACTCATAGTTCATCATGCTTGGAATTTAGCTGATAGTTTTACAACTAGTGGTTTGGGATATCCTGCCCTAATTTTCACTTTATGTGAGCAATCAAGAGTAGAGTCCTATAGAAATGAAGAAAGATTACAACCAAAAAATCCTATTGGGAAGCATATGATTCAAAGAGTTGAATCATTTGTTGAATCTCGTGGTGGTAGAAGGGATAAACCCTCTACATCAGCTGCAGGAGCATCTACTTCTGGCTCTGCATCACTTGAAAAATATTATGGAACAACTCATGATTTAACAAATGGACATAATTAATATTTAGAGTCAGATTGGAGAGATTGGAGCAATAAATGCTTATAATGATGAATATCAGCAGAGGAGAGTTCAGTATGATATAGATTTTGAGAATGCCATGGTAAGAAAACTTAGGGGTGAGCCCAATGTGGAATTTCCTCCTTACCCCAGTTTCACTATTGATACACCTAAAATATATAGTATTTTTAGACACATTTTTATACATATTTTTGAGATATTACACATTAATGGAAGTTATTTTTGTGTTTTTCTTTAAGGTACAAGTAAAAAGGCAAAAAATGCTTAAGGGAGTGACAAATGATCAAATTTGGGGCAAAAAGATGAAAATTGTGCTAAAGTGTTTTGGCACCTAAGCATCAGATCTGGCGCTTAAGCACTAGTTAAATAGAGAAGACCTCGCCTAAGCACCAGAGGCCCCGCGCAGAAGTGACAGAGACAGTTATTTGACGGTTTTCTTCATTTGGCCGAATTTTGAAGAGGTATTTGAGGCACCTATTGGCTTAAGAGGGTGGTTATGACCACTAAGAACGAAAATATGGTTAAAAGACTTGTGAAAGAAGACATCCTTTGGAGAATTCATCGAATGTGGACACATTTTGAAGAGTTTTCAAGGCACCTTGTGGAGATTTATAAACGAAGGAAGTTGAGACATTTGAAGGGGTTGCTTGAAAGTTCTGAAAAGAGTTAGAAGAAGAGGAGTCCTAAGGAGTTTGGAGAGATTTTCAGGCACCACAAAAATTTACTTTATCCTTTTTGTTTTTAGTTTATTTTGAGAGTGTTGTAAAAGAGAAGAGATCCAAAGGAACTTCAAGAGTTTGGTGGAGGATTTGAGATAAGTTTTT
>NW_018250370.1:0-8410 GCF_001263595.1 Phalaenopsis equestris | reverse complement strand
GGAAATAATCATTGAAGGGTGTAGAGTTAGATGACTTTAAAGTGATAGGTTAAAGCCCCCAACTTGGTTTATTGTTTTAGGTTCTGATACGAGATGTTAGCCCCCATGTGAAGGGAATCGAGGGAACTCTTGTGTGAGTGCTGGTATCTTATCTACCTTGCCGGTCTTCAGAACTATTCAAACTTTAAATTAGCTAATGTTCTTTATAGCATCTCTAGTAAGGGTAAATAGTAAGGGTAAAGAATATATATTTCTCGTATTTGGCACAACACAATTTGCATACTTCTACAACAAAATTGCTATACTTATTACTGATTCATGTTAAGAAGAATGATATTTTCATATTAAGTACTTTTCTTCTACAAAAACTTTAGTTATCTTCTTAAGTTATTACTGTTTTGTTAAAATATCAAAAATACCGAAAATATTTAAATTTTAAATTGCTACAAAAATCATTTTTTGTTTAAGTAATTATCTTGTTAAAAATATAGTTTGCTGTTCAAAAGTGCATATTGCATAATTTTTCCGTGGGTTTGATATTCAGGACTTAATCAAAAAGTCTTGTATTACTTGGTAGTATCCCAATATATATATAAATTAAAAAGTTAAATTCTTATTTTTTTCAGGATCAATTTTTTGGTAATGTTGCAAAGTAATAAAATATAAGTGAAAATTATAATTAAAGTCATTGTTGTACTGTTGCATATAAGCAATTTTGGGATCAAGTTTTTGGCGCCGTTGCCGGGAAAATTTTTATTAAAAGCAAATATTTATTTTTAGAAAGTCTTATTTAAACTTTAAAAATTATTTTATCTTATTTTGTGCATGTTTTATTTTGTTTTTTTTTATATTAATGTAATGTATGTGTAATTCAGGTTCTGAAAGACTAGTGCCCTACGATTTTGAATTAGAAAGAACTGTTAAGAAAATCAGAAAAAACTAAAAAAATTAAAATCTTGAAAAATCTAAAAAAATTACAGAAATGACAAACCAAAACGATCAAAATGCTGAAATTCATCAAGAGTATAGACCTTTACGAGATTATGTCAACCCTACAGTAGATGAACTTCATTGTAGTATTAAAAAACCTACTGTAGTGGTTAACCAATTTGAGCTTAAACTTGCTATTATCCAAAATGTATCAAATAATCAGTTTGGGAGATCACCAACTAAAGATCAAAATTTACAACTTGCCAATTTTCTAGAATTGTGCGCTACATTTAAATATGATGGTGTATCAGATTATGCCATAAGACTTAGGTTATTTCCTTTCTCACTGAGGGTTAAAGCTAAGATGTGGTTGAATTTGTTAGCACCTGGATCTATCAGAACTTGGGGTGATTTACCATAAAAATTCCTTGTTAAATATTTTCCACCGTAAAAAAACTGCGAAGCTTAGAAATGATATTACATCTTTTTATCAGTTTGAAGGGGAATCTTTTTATGAAGCATGAGAATGATTTAAAGAACTCTTAAGAAAGTGTCCACACCATGCTATATCAAATTGGTTAATAATTTAAACTTTTTGTAATGGATTAGTTGGATCTCTTAGATCTATTATCAATGTCGCTGCTGGTAGTTCATTGATGTCAAAACTATTTCATGACACTTATGCTTTAATTAAAGAAATGATTCAAGAAACTGATGCATTTACCATGTTAGTAAATCAAGTTGCTGCAATTTCAAGGAAGTTAGACCAATTTGGAATGAATTTTTCTCAACCAATTTTCATGATTGAAGAGAATTCATTAAGTCAAATGGAAGATTCTCAAGCATCATTAGAAACTTTGAATGTCATAAATAACAAGAAGGTTACCTCATATTCAAATTATTATAAACCAGGTCGGAAGAACCATCCCAACTTTAATTGGAATAACACTACGCGTGGTAATAATCAACAATGGGAGAACAATCAGGTCAACCCGTTAAGAAATTAGAACAACCAAGGAAATAATAATTATAGATCTACTTATCCTCCAGGTTTCAATAGTAATACACAATTTAAGGAGAAGAAGTTGTCTATAGAAGAAGTGGTGTTACAAATGGGAAATCAGTTACAAAGTCAACGAGCTACAATTAAAAATATTGAGAATCAACTTGGACAAATTGCAAATTCATTAAGTAATAGATCCCAAGGAACTCTTCCTAGCAATACTGAAACAAATCTGAAAAACCAGAATAAAGAGCAAGTAAAAGCCGTTCAAGTTAGAAGTGGAAGAGAGTTTGCAGGTAGGATTCAAAAAGAACTGAAGTAGAGAGAGAAGAAATTGAAGAATTAAAAGAGGACGCTCCAAAAGATTCTGAAAGACTGATTTCTCCACTTAAAGTTAACTTAGAAAAACCACTACCTCCATTTCCTCAGAGACTTCGTCAGCAGAAGTTGGATAAATAATTTTAAAAATTTCTAGAAATTTTTAAGAAGCTTACAATTAATATTCCATTTGCTGAAGCCTTAGAAAAAATGTCAAGCTATGTAAGATTTATGAAGGATATTCTCAACAGGAAAATGAAGTTTGAAGATAATGGGAGTGTTGCACTTAGTGACATGTTCAGTGTTATAATACAGAAGACGCTTCTTGAAAAGCTTAAAGACCCTAGTAACTTTACAATTCTATGTGCAATAGGAGATAAATTTTATGGGAAAGCTTTATGTGATTTAGGTGCAAGCATTAACCTTATGCCATTATCAATATTTAAAAGATTGAGATTAGGAGAAATATCCCCTACTAATGTAACTCTGTAGTTAGCAGATCATTCAATAACATACCCTAAAGGAGTTATTGAAGATGTTCTAATGAAAGTAGATCAATTTATCTTTCCTGTTGATTTAATTGTGCTAGATATGGAAGAAGATAAACAGATACCTATAATTTCGGGGAGACCATTCCTAGCCACAGGAAGAGCAATTATAGATGTGCAGAAAGGAGAATTAACAATGCGCGTCAATGATCAGACTATTACTTTTAGAATGAAATGTCCTACAAAAAGTAAAGATAATGAATGATATAAAATGGATGTTATAAGATATCAAGGTGAATATCATTCCAAAACTACTTATGAGGAAAAATCTAAAGAAAAAGATTTGGGACATGAGCAAGAAGAGGATTTAGATCAATGTGAAGATCTTTTTAAGGAAGATTCAAACTATGTTCGAGAAAGTTTTGAAATTTTGGACACTATAGAAAATGATAAATCATTTTGTCCATCGATAGAAAAACCTCCAGAACTTGAGTTGAAGTTACTTCCTGATCATTTAAAATATGAATTTTTAGGAGATTCCTCTACTTTACCAGTTATAATTTCCTCAAAGTTAACGATGGAAGAAAAAGAAAGATTGATAAAAATATTGAATAATTTTAAGAAAGCCTTTGGATGGACAATAACTGATATTAAAGGAATCAGTCCTTCAATTTGTATGCATAGAATTCATATGTATGAGAACTTCAAACCCAGGGTTGGTCCTCAAAGGAGATTGAATCCTGTTACGAAAGAAGTTTTAAAGAAAGAAATTTTAAAGTGGTTAGATGTTAAAATTATATACCCTATTTCAGATAGTGCATGGGTTAGTCCAATTCACCATATTCTTAAAAAGGACGAGTAATTGTGACTGTGAATGAGCATAATGAGTTAATACCTACTAGATAAGCTACATGGTGGCAAATATGTATTGATTATAGAAAATTAAATCTTGCCACTAGGAAAGATCATTTTCCACTACCCTTTCTAGATCAAATGCTTGATAGACTAGTTGAGCATAAATACTTTTATTTTTTGGATGGATATACTGGTTATCACCAAATAAAAATAACTCCTGAGGATCAAGAGAAAATAACTTTTACCTGTTTGTATGATACTTTTGCTTTTAGAAGAATGCCCTTTGGTTTATGTAATGTCTCTGTTACATTTCAAAGATGTATGATGACATTTTTTTGTGATTTAATTGAAAAAGGGATTGAAGAATTTATGGTTGATTTTTCAGTGTTTGGGACTTCATTTGACTTATGTTTAGAACATTTATCTCAAGTTCTTAAGCGATGTGAAGAAACAAATTTAGTCTTTAATTAGGAAAAATGCTAATTTATGGTAGCATGAGGAATTATATTAGGTCATTAAATATTAGAAAATTTAAAATATCAGAAAATAGTATGGAAGTAGATCCTGCTAAAATTAAAGTGATCACTAATTTACCTTATCCAATGAAGGTAAGGGAAATTAAGAGTTTTTTTAGGACATGCTGGATTCTACATGCGATATATTAAAGTCTTTTTAAAAATTGTTAAGCCTTTATGCCATTTATTGGAGAAAGATGAAGTTTTCAATTTTGATGAAGAGTGCCTGAAAGCTTTTAAGTTATTAAAATAAAAATTAATCACTGCACCAATTATAGTTTCACCAGATTGGGGAAAACCATCTGAATTGATGTGTGATGCTGGTGATTATGCTATTGGAGCTGTTTTAGAACAAATATATGATAAAATTTTCAAGGTTATTTACTATGCTAGTAAAACCTTAATGAAACTCAAATTAATTATAAAACAACTGAAAAAGTGTTATTAGCTATAGTGAAAGCTTTTGATAAATTCAGCCCTTTTCTTATTTGAAGTAAATGTATTGTGCATATTGATCATTCAGCTATAAAATATTTAATGATGAAGAAGGATGCAAAAAATTTAGATGGGTACTTCTGATGTAAGAATTTTATTTCTAAGTTGTGGATAAGAAGGGTACTGATAATCGGATAACTAATCATTTTTCAAAGCTTGAACAGGAAAATAGAAAAAGAAATTAATGAACATTTTTTAGATGAAAAATTGTTCAATATTAATGAGTGGCGTGTTTCGTGGTATGCCGACATTGCAAACTTTCTTGTTAGTGATATTATACGCCATGAAATGTCATACCAAAAAAAGAAAAAAATTAATTCTGAAGCTAAGACTTATTTTTGGGATGACCCATTTTTATCTAAACAAGGAAATGATCTGATTATTCAAAGATGTGTACCATTAGAAGAAACTTATGAAATTATCCAAAAATGTCATAATTCTGATTTTTGGGGAGGGGATATTTTGGGGTTGAGAAAACAACATACAAAATTTTACAATTTGGATTCTATTAGCTTACAATTTTTAGAGATATTATTACTTATATCAAACCCGGAGTAGACAATATTTCTAAAAGAAATGAGATGCCTCTCAATTAAATGTTAGAAGTTGAAATATTTGATTTTTGGGGATTATATTTCATGGGACCATTTATACCATCTTTCAAAAATTTATATATATATATATACTGTTAGCAGTGGACTATGTATCCAAATGGATAGAAGTTGTTGCTTTACCTCGATATGATGCTCAAAGTGTTGCAAAATTTTTGAAAACGAACATATTTTGTGGATTTGGGATGTTGAGAGTTATCATAACTAATCGGGGAAGTCATTTCAGAAATGCCATAATGGAGAAGTTATTAAAGAAATATCATATAAACCATAGCATAGGATATCATATAAACCATAGGATTGATATTGCTTATCATCCTCAAACAAGTGGTTTGGCTGAATTATCCAATTGAGAAATTAAAAGAATTATGGAAAAATTTGTGAATCCAATGAAAATGGAGTGGTCAGTCAACCTTGACTATGCTTTGTGGGCTTATAGGACTGCATTTGGAACTCCTATAAGAATGTCCCCATATAGGCTATCATTTGGGAATGCTTGTCACTTACCAGTTGAACTTAAGCATAAAGCCTATTGGGCGATTAAAGAGTTCAATTTTAATTTGAAAGATGCTGGTGAGAAAAGATTATTGCAATTAAATGAGCTTGAAGAGATAATGAATGAATCTTATGAAAGTGCTAAGATTTACAAAGAAAAGATGAAGATGTGGCATGATCGAAGGATTCTCACTAAAAATTTTCAAGCAAGGCAACAAGTTTTACTATATAATGCAAGGTTAAATTATTTCTAGGCAAACTTAAGTCCAGGTGGATGAGCCCATTTGTTGTGATAAAAGTTTATCCTTATGGAGCTTTGGATATTAAAGATCCTAAGACTAATAAAATATTTAAAGTGAATGGTCATAAACTGAATTCTTATTTTATAGGGGATCAAAAAAAAAATTAATGAAGGAATGATGTTGGGTCAACCAAAATAAGCACTGGTTACGTTGGGCTGACGATGTAAAACCAAGCGCTTTGTGGGAGGCAACCCATAGTTATCAATGTGTTTTTTTTTTCTTTGATTTTCGTTTGTGTGTGATTAAGAAAAAATGGGGTAGCATTTTTGAGCTATTATGTGTTAGTATTAATTTTAAGACTTTATTTAGTGACCTAGACATCTTAGAATGAGAATTTGGACGTTTAGTAGACTGGTGCAAAATTAAGCACTGGTGCTTAAAGCACCAATATTCGGCACTTAAGCACAACAGTTAAAAACCATGTGTGAAATTAAGATTATAGAGGGTTTAACTATCAATTAGTTTGTAAAAATGTCCCAAGGCAGTTCCTAGATGCACCTAGAAGCTATTTGAGGAATTTAGGCCTATAAATAGAAGGGTTTTGTGAAGGAATTTCACCCCAGATCAATTTTAGCCCTAAAAGTCTAAGAGAAAGAGAGATTTAGAGAAAATGTCTTCATGGGAGATGGATTTGAAGAAGAAGGAAGAGACCATGAGGAAGAGATTCATCAGTTAAAGTGCACAAGAGATGTATAACAGTATCTTAGCCGTTAAAAAAGGGATATCAGAGAAGATCAACAAAATTGAAAATACCATGTATGTACTGGAGACTAAGGTATTGGAAATTTATGCACTTCTTGAGCATATTGGATGACAATTGAAAATGTAATTTGGCCACACTAGTTATATAGAGGAAACAGATAAGGAGATGTTTCTTAAGAAAAAGTGGATTGAAGAAGATTGCATCAGAGCACGTCACCGTCATCTGTTTTATCAACTTTATATTTTGATTGCCCCAAGAGAGACTAATGAAAAACTAGAGTTTGTCCCATCAAATGAAGAATGGAATTAAGTTTGATGTTAAAGTTTGTGTGATTGAAATCATTATTCTCATGTGTGATAGTGTTTAAGTTTTTTTTTAGTGTTTATGACTTTTATGTGTTAATTGTGTATGTTTGTTAGGTGTTTGTATTTAGAAAATTTTCTCATCCAAGACTATTTGGATTGAGAATTATGTGTTACATGTATATGTAATAGTTTGTGAATTAATATATGTGTTTGTTTGTGTGAAAATTTGTGTTATTTTTAGCCGTGTTATTTTTAGCCTCAAATTTTAGCCTCAAATTGAAATAGTTATTTTGGAGAATTTTGAGAGAGAGAGGAGAGTTGTAGGAGATGAAAATAGTCATTTAAGTGTTATGAGACCAATTAAGGGTGGTATACTTACGGCAAATAGTGCATTTTACTTAAATTTGAAAATCTCTAAAATTGTGCACTGGCGTCTAAGCTCCACTTATCCGAGCTTAAGAGCTGGTTCATGAAAACCGGTTCACGAACGGTTAAAAGTGAAAATTTAAGCAAAAAATCGCCAATTTTTCATCCTCCTGTCACCTTCAACCTCTCAAAATCATGAATTTGGAGAGCTAGGGCACACTATTAAATGGAGATTTCTTGGTGGAATTGAGAAAAATTTGTTAGATTCAAATTTCTTAAGGTAAGAGCTTTACTTCTATGCAAAAAATTTGGATTTTCACCATATATTTTGAGTACTTATGGAAAAATTCAAAAATTCATTATTCATGGTGAAAAATGAGGAAAAATCTATATAAATTGTATTGGAAGTGTAGTGTATGGTTTTGAAAGTTTAGTTTAGAAGTTTAGACTTGATTTTTGAAGTTATTTTTAGAATTTTATAAATTTGTAGAATGACACCAAGAATGAAGAGGAGTAAAGGAAAGAGCCCTTTTGATTCGAGCAAGTTTGTGAGTGTGAAAGCTCAAGATAGGTACAATGATGTGTTGCAATTACAAAAGCTTATCCAGGAGCTTTGTTTTGAGAATCAAGGTGGGTTTGTGGAAGATCTGCTCATTCGCCAACAGTGGGAACGATTCTGTTGTTTTTCTGCTATTGCAATTATATATGTTGTTAGGAAGTTCTATGCAAACCTCTCTGAGGTTGAAGTTGATAGAGTCACGGTTTGAGGAAAGTTGGTACCTTTTTCACCGGAGTTAATTAATTTGTTCAATCATTTACCACCGGATACTTTATATTTTTATGCAAATTATAGTCTTACTGAGATGGAGCTAGATGAGATTATTTCTTATTTGACTGCTGGAAGAGGACTCTAGAAGATCACTAATGAGAGGAGGGTCAACTTTGCCACGTCAAATTTAAGTGCACCTTCGAAGGCATATGATCCTTGAATACTCAATGCTTATGCACAGTATAACAATAGTTC
>NW_018250369.1:0-999 GCF_001263595.1 Phalaenopsis equestris | reverse complement strand
CCGAGAGTCCAGACAAAATTAATACAGAAGCGTGCGGACGGCACCCTCGAGGCTGCCCTCGAGGCTACCGTCGGCGAGACCGGTGAGATGACTGTTTCTTGTGTTCGAGTGGCAGTTTTTAACATTTTTTAAGCGGGAATAGTCTTTTTAAACTAAAAAAATCGAATATTTTAAACTAAAAAAATCAAATAATAATTCATATTTTCCCTCCAAAAATGAAGTGAAACTCTACCAATTCCAATCCTATGGCATCCAATTCTCTTGATTATACTAGAATGCGAGTTTTCAATCGGCGGAAGGTTATTAGTGTGGAAGCGCAACGAATCTTCAACAAGTTGCTGACGAAGAAAAGATTAATCAAAGAACGAGGATTCATGAATCTCGGATTGAATAATCCCATGACAAATATTGAAAAAACGATAGAGCGACAAAGATGGGAAGTGCTGTGCTACACTACTGCCGCCGTGGTGGTTCTAATGGTAAAAGAATTTTATGCAAATTTACGTGGAATCAACCAAGGAGTTGTTTATGTGTGAGGAAGATGGATCACTTTCACTCCTGCATGGATCAACAAATTATATACAATAGAAAATGTTCCTATCTGCCACTATTCCAATTTCGTCCTAATGAGAAACCAGATGAATAAAATTTTTCAGTATTTAACGAACGAAACTGACGATTGGGAAATGAGAGAGAACGGTTATGTTAGTTTTTCTGCAATACTTCTTAATCCAGTTTCCAAACATTGGCACTTTTTCATCTCTACAAAACTGTTACCAACAATGAAGATCGATAAAGTTTCTAAAGAAAGTTTCATTTTGAATTACTGCATCCAAAGGGGACTACCGATCGACATTGGATCTATAATTGTGAAGTCGGTTTTGGGCTTGATCGTTCATGGATCCACTTATCTGCTCAGACACCCCTCCACAATTTTCTCACTTCGTAGTCAGTTCCAAGTGTTCTATGAAAATTGGGGAAAGGTACTGCTACCTTGGA
>NW_018250368.1:16921-17476 GCF_001263595.1 Phalaenopsis equestris | reverse complement strand
ATGCAAAAAAAGGATTTCTCAAAGAAAATTCCTAAATTGACCAATGTAAATTGTAATCCCTTGACATTTTTACTGAAGGTAGACCTAGACCAGAGAAACCTTTGGATCAAATTTCATAATTTTTTGAGTTATCTGGGATTTATTAGAATTATTTTAAAATATTTTGGGTGGTGAAAATTAAGTTTTATATTTTTGAAAAATCTCTCTAAGGTCAGAGAACTCAAAGGAGCAAATTTTATATTTTTCTGATCTTTCTTTGATTTATTAGAATTATTTTAATGAAAACTCATTTTTTAGCCTTTTAAAAATTATTTTTAAGCTTTGGAAATAAATATTTTTATTTCAAAAATCAGGAAAAATATTCTAATTGTTCCTAAGTGATTAGGAAGCAATTTAGAACATCTTCATGAGTTTTATTATTTTTGTAATTTTTATGAATTTTTAATTATTTAAATATTTAAAATAGGCCAAAAATCAAGTTTTTACTTTAAATATAATTTTATTTTTAGAAAATATCCCTGATCACAGAGAACTCAAAAAAACTAAGTTTCATAA
>NW_018250368.1:15471-16166 GCF_001263595.1 Phalaenopsis equestris | reverse complement strand
AGCGCGGTCCGGCTCGATCTCCCCCGTTCATTTGATACACGCGTGATCGAACGGCTCTCCGCCATCATCACCAATGGAATGATCCCCTACTCGTCCACACTTAAACCTTAAGATCTCGGCCTAGACTCAACCAAATCACTTCGGGTTCAATCCTATGGACTCGTCTAAGTGAGACGAACACATCCATATGGTTAAGGTGCCATGAAATCAAGCTTAAGTAAATGGAGGATCAAAACAAGCTTAGGAGGAGGAGTTTTATACCTTTGCTCTGAGAAGGGAAGCTTTGATCAGAGGTGCTCAGTACGTTCATTGGGGTCCAAGGAGGCTAGGAATTAAGTCCCTGGTCTTGGTGTAAGGCCTAAGTATGAATTTGATCACGCCCGGATTTGGGTGTTGGTCTAGAGCTATGGTAGAGGCTCTGTGAAAGGGGGATTTGATGGGGCTCTTGCTTCTTTCATTCTTGTGAAGGTGTGGTCACAAGCAATTGAAGTTTGGTGGAGTGTGGAGGTGTATTGGGTTCTGTCCTGGTTTTCGGCAAGGTTTCAAGCTCAAAATTGAGCTCCGGCAAGGGGAATGGGTAAGGAAAAATGGTTGGGATGCACTGAGGGGATCTTGGGGAAGCTCTGTGTGAAGTTTGGAGAGGCCTCTCTGTGAAATTTTCAGCACTTAGATCAATGGCCATGGAGGTGGCCTTT
>NW_018250368.1:14224-14465 GCF_001263595.1 Phalaenopsis equestris | reverse complement strand
TTTATTTTGGTCATATAAAAAGTGAATTTGAGTTTAGGATTGGAATTGGGGTCAATTGAGACTCAATTGATGGACATTTGAGTTGGATTTGGGGAAATTTTGGTCTTTAAAGGGCAATTTGGGGATTCTGGTTAAAGATGGTTAAATTAGCCAAATTGGGTCATGGGGTAGTTTACTGAAATGAAATTAGGAATATTTAGGATTTATTGGAATTTTTTAGGAATTTTTGGAATTTTTGGGA
>NW_018250368.1:7841-14030 GCF_001263595.1 Phalaenopsis equestris | reverse complement strand
ATCTTCACTTTAGTTGTAAAACTCAACATATTTTAAAAAATCAATTGGCCAGATTGAAAGTAAATTAAGATCAAAGTGAAAAGACCATCACAATTTCTTAAACATTTTTATGGCTTTACCAATTCAAATCACCTTTCACAAATCTCAAGTCAAGGAGAAAGAGAGAGAAAACTACATAGATCTCATAGGGAAAACACAACAAAACTCAAAATTCATATATAAAATCAAAGTCATACAAACTACAACAAGTAAATAAATTATCTCTAATTTCTCCCCAAGAAGACTCCTCAAAGTTCCTCTCAATCTCTTCCTTTCTTTACAGCACACAGAATTCCTCTTTGAAGCAGCAAGGAGGAAGAAATCTCTCACTTTCCCACCACTCTTACAATCTCTCGAAGAATTCCTCACAATTTTTACACACTATTGAAACCTTTCTAACCTCCAAGAACTCTCTACTCCTTCCAATCCTCCTCAATTTTCAACAAAAATCTTCTTTTCAAGTTGTGGATGAGCTTTCCCAAGAGTTGCCTAAGCATCCCTTCAAAATTTGGTCTTATCCAAAGCCTGATTGGGCATAATCGCTGATCTCGCCGTTGGCGTCCTCGAGGGTGCCGTCAGTGGACCTTCTTAATGAATTAATTCTAGAGTCTTGGGAAAATCTCGCCGTCGATGGGGTCAATGGCGCCGTCAGCGCCCTAGTTCAATTCTGCACATTTTGGTCCTTTTTGCTCAAAATTCGCTCGCTCGAAATTTGCTCCTTTTTGCATCTTTTTGCTCCAATGACCCTAATTCATCATTCTTGCAACAAAACATCAAAAATACCTTTCTTTAAAGTGCAATATAATAAAAAATAGTATAAAATAGGTATGAAAATCTCAACATATTTTCTTTTGGTCATACTCACATCTCAGCACTCGGGATTGTAAACCTCCATTCTACTCCCTCGGGATTGTAGGCCTCCATCCTATTCCATCTTAGCACTCAAAATTGCAGACCTCCACTCTACTCCCTTGGGATTTTAGACCTCCGTCTTACTCCCATCTCAGCACTCAGGATTATAGACCTCTTTTTTTCTTGCTTGGGATTGAAGCCCTCTGTCCTACTCCCATCTCAACACTCTGGATTATAGACCTCTGTTCTACTCCCTCGAGATTGTAGGCTTTTGTCCTACTCCCATCTCTACAATTGAAATTATAGAACCTAGTTATACTCTCTCGGGATTGTAGGCCCGTGTCCTACTCCCATCTTCACACTCAGTATTGTAGACCTCCGTTCTACTCCATTGGGGTTGTAGGCCTTTGTCCTATTCCCATCTTCAAACTCGGGATTATAGATCTCCGTTGTACTCCCTCAGAATTGTAGACCTCTATCCTATTCCAATCTCAGCACTTGGGATTCAGAGCTCCGTTCTATTCACTGTGGATTTTATACCTTTGTCCTACTTCCATCTCAGAACTCAAGATTGTACACTTTTATTGTACTCCCTCGGGAATGATGGCCTCCATCCTGCTTTTATCTCAAAATTTGGGATTGTAGACCTCTATTCTCTCAGGATTGTAGGCCTCCGTCTTACTCCCATTTCAGCACTCTAGATTAGAAACCTCTATTCTACTCTCTCGGGATTGTAGGCCTCCATCATAATCCATCTCAGCACTTGGGAATCCAAACCTCTGTTCTAATCCCTCAAGATTTTAGGCCTCCGTCCTACTCCATCTCAACAATCAGGATTGTAGATGTACATTCTACTCTTTCAGAATTGTAGGCCTCCTTCCTACTCCCATTGCAACACTCAAAATTGTAGAGCTCAATTTTACTCACTCGGGATTATAGCCCTCCATCCTATTCCCGTCTCAGCATTCGTGATTGTTGACCTATGTTCTACTAGCTCGGGATTATAGGCATTTGTCCTACTTCCATCTTTGCACTCGAGATTATATACCTCCATTCTACTTACTCGGAATTGTAGGCATCTGTCCTACTCCCATCTCAGCTCTCTGGATTATAGACCTCCATTATACTCCCTCAGGATTGTAGGCATATGTTCTACTCCCATATCAACACTCAAGATTGCAGACTTTTGTTTTACTCCCTCAGATTTGTAGGCTTATGTTCTGCTCCTATCTCCACACTCAGGATTGTAGATCTTTGTTCTACTCCATTGGGATTGTAGGCCTTCGTCCTACTCTAGTCTCAGCACTTGGGATTGTAGACCTTCCTTCTACTCCCTTAAAATTTTAGAACTTTGTCCTAGTCCTATCTCAGCACTTGGGATTGTAGGCCTTTATTCTACTCCCTCATAATTGAAGGCCTCCGTACTACTCCCATCTCAATATTCAAGATTTCAGGCCTCTATCATACTCTCCCGGAATACTAGGCCTTCGTTCTACTCCCACCTCAGCACTCGGGATTAGAAACCTTTGTTCTACTCCCTCGAGTTTGTAGGCCTCCATCCTATTCTATCTCAGCACTCGATATTATAGACCTTCATTCTCCCTCGGGATTGTATAACTTCGACCTACTCCCCTCTCAGCACTCAAGATTGTAGAACTCCATTTTACTCCCTCTGAATTGTAGACCACCTTCCTACTCCCATCTCAACATTAGGGATTGTAGACCTCCGTCCTCCTCTCGTCTCAACACTCAGGATTGTAGTCAGGATTATAGATCTCCGTTCAAGTCCCTCGGGATTGTAGGCCTCCATCCTACTGCCATCTCAGTAGTCACAATTGTAGACCTCCGTTCTACTCACTCGGGATTGTAGACCTCCGTCCTACTCCCATCTCAGCACTCATTTTTGTTGACCTTCGTTCTACTCCTTCAGGATTGTAGGACTCTGTCCTACTCCCATCTTCACACTCGGGATTGTAGACCTCCATTCTACTTGCTTGAGATTGTACACATTCATCCTACACCCATCTTAGCCATCTTACCACTCTTGATTTTAGACCTCTGTTCTACTCCCTCAAGATTGTACACCTCCGTCTTACTCCCATCTTAGCACTCGGGATTGTGCACAACGATTCTACTCCCTTGGGATTATAGGCCTCCGTCCTAGACCCATCTGAACACTCGAGATTATAAACTTCCGTTCTACTCCCTCAGGATTGTAGGCTTATGTCCTACTCCCATCACAACACTTTGAATTGTAGAGCTTTGTTCTAATCCCTCGGGATTGTGTGCTCTCAACCTACTCCCCTCTCAACACTCAGGATTGTAGACCTCCGTTCTACTCCTACAGAATTGTAGGCCACTATCCTACTCCCATCTCAACACTCGAGGTTGTAGACCTTTTTTCTGCTCCCTCCGGATTGTAGGCCTCTGTCATACTTCCATCTCAGCACTCAGGATTGTAGACCTCCATCCTCCTCCCATCTCAACACTTGGAATTGTAAATCTCCGTTCAAGTCCCTCGGCGCGCTTGTGAGTGAAGGACTCCGTCCTACTCCCATCTCAACACTTAGGATTGTAGACCTCCATTTTACTCTCTCAAAATTGTAGGCCTCCGTCCTACTCCCATCTCACCACACAAGATTTTATACCTCCGTTCTACTTCCTTGATATTATAAGCTTCCGTCCTACACTCTTGTTAGCACTGAGGCTCGAAGAAATCCATTCTACTCCCTTGGGATTATAGGCCTCCATCCTACTCCCATCTCATCACTCGGGATTGTGACGGCTATTCTACTCCCTTGGGTTTGTAGGCCTACGTCCTACTTCCATCTCAACATTGGGGATTGTAGACCTCCATTCTACTCCCTCGAGATTGTAGGACTCCGTCCTACTCGTATTTTAGCACTCGAGATTGTAGTTCTCCATTCAACTCCCTAAGAATTGTAAGCCTCTATCCTACTCCCATCTCAGCACTTGGGATAGTAAACCTCTGTTCTACTCCCTAGAGATTGTAGACCTCCGTACTTAAGATTGTAGACCTCTGTTCTACTCCATCGAGATTTTAGGCCTCCGTCCTACTCCTATCTCAGTACTTAAGATTTTAGACCTTCATTCTACTCCATTCGGATTTTAGGTCTTTTTCCTTTTCCCATCTCAGCACTCAGAATTGTAGACCTTTATTCTACTCCCTTGGGATTGCTGGCATCCGTCCTACTCCTAACTCAGCACTCAGGATTATAAACCTCTGTTATACTTTATTGGGATTGTAGGCCTCTGTCCTACTCCAATCTCAACACTCAGTATTGTAGACCTCTGTTATACTCCCTCAGGATTGTAGGCCTCCGTCCTACTCCCATCTAAAAACTGGAGATCATAGACCTCTGTTCTACTCCCTCGGGATTGTAAGCATCCGTTCTACTCCCTCGTGATTGTAGGCATCCGTCCTACTCTCATCACAGAACTCCTGATTATAGACCTCTGTTCCACTGCCTCAGAATCGTAGGCCTCCATCCGACTCCCATCTCAGCACTTGGGATTTTAGACCTCTATTCTACTCCCTCGGGATTGTAGGCCTCCATCCTACCTTGATCTCAACACTCTGGATTATAGACCTCCATTCTACTCCCTCAAAATTGTTGGCCTCCGTCCTACTCCTATCTTAGAAGTCAGGATTGTAGACCTCTGTTCTACTCTCTCGGGATTGTAGGCCTTCGACCTACTCCCTCATCAGCACTTGGTATTGTAGCCCTCTGTTCTACTTCGGAATTGAGAATTGAAATGTAGGTCAATTCTTAAAAGAAAGTGTCGGAATATAAGGTCCGACCTCAAATGTGAAGAATCAGAATTTAGGACTGATTCGGAAGTGAGAATTGAAATGTAGGTCAATTCTCAAACGAAAGTGTCGGAATGTAGGGTCCGTCCTCAAATGTGAAGAATAAGAATTTAGGATTGATTTGAAAGATTGCGATAGGAGAGAATCCTAAAGCAACGCCGAATCGGATATAAAATCCTCAACCTCTAGAATTTGATTTGAAAGATTGCAATAGGATGGGCTCCTAAAGCAACGCGGAATCGGATGTAAATCCTCAACCTCTAGAATTTTGTGTGAACCATTGCTAAGCAATGCGAAATAGGATGTGAAATCCTCATCCTCTAGAATTTTATTTGAAAGATTGCAATAGGATGAGCTCCTAAAGCAACGCGGAATCGGATGTGAATCCTCAACCTCTAGAATTTGATTTGAAAGATTGCAATAGGATGATTTCCTAAAGCAACGCAAAATCGTCAACCTCTAAAATTTGATTTAAAAGATTTCAATAGGATGAGAACCTAAAGCAACGCGGAATCGGATGTAGAATCCTCAACCTTATTTGATTTGAAAGATTGCAATAGGATGAGAACCTAAAGCAACGCGGTATCGAATATGAAATCTTCAATTTCTAGAATTTGATTTGAAACATTGCAATGGGATGAGAACCTAAAGCAACGCAAAATCAGATGTGAATCCTCAACCTCTAGAATTTGATTTGAAAGATTGCAATAGGATGAGCTCCTAAAGCAACGCAGAATCGGATGTAAATCCTTAACCTCTAGAATTTGATTTAAAAGATTGCAATAGGATGAGCTCCTAAAGCAACGCAGAATCGGATGTAAATCCTCAACTTCTAGAAGATCACATTTCGAATTTTTGGGAAACTAGTAGAATTTATGAAAATTGACATTGGTGAGGAAAAAATTGTGAAACTTTGTGAGATTTTGTGCAGAATGTGAAATTTTGCGAGGGTGTGTGGAGAGTTAGTGTGGATAACGATGGTTGTGCTGCGCGCACAAAGAGTAGGAAACTCTGAAAACGGAAATATCCACTCAACTAGTTTGTTTTATTTTCTTGTTATTTTGTCACAATTGATTTTTCAAAAATGTGTTGTTTTTAAGTTTTAATTTTAATTGGTTGATTTTCAAGAGAAATTTGTTTTGTTATTGGTTTATTACAGTTATCTTTTATTTGTGTTTTATTTAAAAATTTGTCGTTTCGTTCTTTGTTCATTAGAACTCCCTGACTTTCATCCATCACACAAAAGGCAATTGACAAAAATGTACAACACGAGAGAAATTTTCATTAATCTGCTTCAATAAGGATGCAACAGATCAAACATATGCTAATGCCTCAAAAAGAGTACATCATGTAATATGAGCTGTAATGCATTAGAGTCTTCTCAAGATATGAGTACATCATAGACTGATTACGTCAAATACATGTCATGCTTGTTAAAAGAAAGCAAGTAAGAAAGCAAGTGAGTC
>NW_018250368.1:6546-7670 GCF_001263595.1 Phalaenopsis equestris | reverse complement strand
TGCGGAAGGTCATGGAGCCCCTACGGTGTCGTACTCCTAGAATGCAGTGCTTGGCAACGTTTGCATCGTTGCCCTTGAGAAAAAGTACCCAACCAACTGGAAGAGGAATTTCCACAGCTCCTCTGAATTCACCAGGGCCGATTACGTCGATTTCTTTTCCAAACAAAATATTGCTCTTACTCATGAATGAGACCTTGCAGAAAGGCCTCACAAAGTCATGATGGTCAATGTGCGGAGGAATGTAGTCACCTTCTTCGTAAATGTTGATGATGCAACTGTTAGGAATGCAAGTGGCGGGTAGGATATTCCACTTGACCATTCTCTTTATCATCCACTTGATCATCGGTGGTAACGGATCCACTTAGTCGTTTCTGAGTATGCCAAGCGGATTCCCCTGTCTGTCGTTTGTAAAATTGTAGCAACACCCACACTGGATGGTGATTCTTCCCTTCCCCCGCATCCATTTCTTTGGCTCGGAGTACGTTCTTTCCATGAGAAGGCCTGCTCGACCTCTATCTCTCAAATCAAAGATGCAATCCAGGATGCTTCTTTCATCAGTTTCAGAGAAAACTCTGGTATATAACTCCAGGCCTTCCAATATTTTGATAAACTTTCCTTGAACTTCTTCATAGAATTCGAATTCTCTCTTGTTTACCTTGCTTATTTTGTAATATTCTACCATACCGAGAGCTGGCAGTTGTCTGGGGCGTTCTTTCCTCCGGGCCTCGGCGGGAATCTAAATTGGTGCTGGCCGATCCGGAATATGAGATTCAGCCTCAAGCGGCATGTATGATCATGGGCTCCACGGTGCGCATTGATCTGTCCCCAGTGGGACATACGACATGTTTGCGACTCATGAAATCCGAAGTTTGAGACCCATTGGTGCTTGAAGTATACTCTTCCAATGTACTGAAACGCTGTAGATGTAGGACATTGCAATCCAAGCATTCTACAAACGCGCACGTGACTGATGTCCTGGCTGGTATCTCGACGTTGTATGTTGGGCAACCTCTGCACAAGATATCTGGGACCGGGTGTACATCTGATCCTATCAGAAATCCTGATTCTTCGTTTGTATTAGGCAGGCTGGCCGAAGTCTCTCTCAGCTCTGGATCGTAGATATG
>NW_018250368.1:5117-5569 GCF_001263595.1 Phalaenopsis equestris | reverse complement strand
ATTTAATGGAATTTTTAAATCCAAAAGTAGAAAAGAGAACGTGTAAAGTTCAAAAAAAAAATTTTTTCAAAATTTTAATTATATATGAGATTAATTACAAAATTTGGACCCGGTCATAGACATATGGCCATATAGATAACCCTAAAAACAACCAAGGTTTCAAAGTTTCAAAGAAAGCAAAGACGAGCGGAGGCAGGCGACATCAGGCTGCGTAATAGGTTTTCAGGTAACGTCCATTTATCGGTAGCATGGGCCTTTCGCCCCGGAAGTCCACTAACTGGTAGGCTCCTCCTGTATAAACCTTCTCAACGACAAATGGTCCCTCCCAAGTTGGCTCGAATTTGCTACCTATTTTGCGGCGAGAAAGAATAGGTATTTTGAGCACGAGTATGCGGTCACCAATTTTGAATGTCCTTGGGCGGACCAATTTGTCATGGGCTTGTACCATATTT
>NW_018250368.1:3191-4894 GCF_001263595.1 Phalaenopsis equestris | reverse complement strand
TTTGTTATGCCAATCCCTTTTATTCTCGTCCAATGTTTTCTTCAAAATTTGTATCAGTGTCTTGTTGAAATCTTCAGCAAGACCATTTGCTCTAGGATAGTAAATTGTAGAGTATCTCTAATCTATCCTATGTCTTCTGACGAAATTGTTGATTTTTGTACTTTTGAAAGCTGTCCCATTGTCAAAGATTATTCTTCGCAGTTCTCCGAAATGGTAGATGATTTGGCTTTTGAAAAATTGAAGGACGTGTTGTGCAATTGAAGGACGTGCTGCGTGCTGTGTCATAACCTCACGTAATGGTATTACCTCTGCCCATTTGGAGAAGTAATCTGTAGTGGCAAGTATGGATCTGTGTCCTTTAGAAGATGAAGGGTCTACCAGACCTATTATGTCTGTGCCCCAACACTCAAATGGCCATGAGGCGACAGTTGGGTGTAGTACATTCGGAGGCTGGTATAAGACCACCCCATGCACCTGGCATTGGTGACATCTTCTGGCAGTACCCATGCAATCAGACACCATTGCTGGCCAATAATATCCGAGTTTTTTAATCTTCATTTTTATTTTTGGTCCCGACTGGTGAGTGCCACACAATCTGGCATGTACTTCTTTGACAATATTCTGTGCCTCGGCTCTGCTCAAACAACGTAGCCACATTTGGTCGAACGATCTTCTGTAGAGAACATTTCCCACTAGGGCATAAGACATGGTCCTTCTTGTGATGTGGTGTGCCTCAGACTTGTCAGCTGGCAGCTTTCCAATATGCAAATATTCTATTAATGGCTTGCACCAATCTTTGTTGATGGCTACAACTGTATTCACGATTTCTTCTTTTCCAAGTTTGTGAAGGGTTTCGAAGTCTCATTGAGACAAGACTCGTCTTCCTTGCACCGTGACTTCGATGGAATCCTCCGGGGGACACACTATTTCCTTAGTGAGTTTTGTTAAAGTGTCGGCATGAGCATTATCTCCCCGAGGAATCCGGTAGAAAGTCACCTCAGGAATCTGCTCCAAAAGCTTCGTCGCGTACAGATGGTATTCTGCTAATCTTGGTTTTAGAATTCTGTATTGTCCGGCGATTTGCTGGATGACAAGTTGAGAGTCACCATAAATGTCAATGTTCGTTATATCCATCGAAATTACCAATTCCAATCCGGTGATTAAGGCTTCATATTCTGCTTCATTGTTGGTACATGGCTCCCTTAGGTGGTAAAAAAACCTCAACATACCCTTATCTGGCGTAATAAAGATCAAACCGATCCCTGCCTTGCCTGGTGTAACTGTGTCTGATCCCTTGTTTTTCCTGGCTGGTGAGGCACCGTCGAAGTACATTTCCCAGTTCTGCGCACTAGAAAATTCCATCTGTAGTATCTGCTCGTCCGGTAACTCGTCGTTGAGAGAGGACCCAGCTGGCAGTGGGTGTGCAACAAGAAAATCTGCTAAAATCTGTCCCTTGATAGCACGGAGGGGCACAAATGTAATATCATTTTTCAATAAGAACATTGACCATCTCGCTAAACGTCCGAAGAGTGTTGGTCGGGTCATCAAATATTGCAATGGATTAACTTTTGAAATTAGGGTGATCTTATGAGAAAGCATGTAATGTCTAAGCTTTTGAGAGGCAAAAATTAGTGCTAGACAATGCTTCTTAATAGCCGGATACCTTACCTCCGTCAATATTAGACGACGACTCAAGCAGCAGA
>NW_018250368.1:0-2290 GCF_001263595.1 Phalaenopsis equestris | reverse complement strand
TCCTGACATTTCATCATAGCTCCACGCGAAGCAATCTTTGAATTCTGCTAATAGTTTGACCAGTTCTACAGATTCTTCGTCATTAAGTAGAGAACTTATAAATGTGGGTCGGGGTCGTTCTTCAGTCTCGAGGTTAATCTCTTTCAATTCACCGATAGTGGATTTAATTTCTTCCTCAAATTCTGGCGGAACATCCTCTATTGGTTGATCAGCAGAGTCGTCCTCTATATCGAGACAATCCTCTTCTGACTTACTAGTAACAACCATGCAAAATTCAGAACCGTCGACTGGTCCAATTGTACCAAATCCGAGACCTTCTTTTGAATTGGGAGTTCGTCTTTTAGTATTCCACAATTTTTCAAAGAGTTGAAATTTATCCTTTGACATTTGTTTTAGTAAATGTCCCTGTTGAATTAACTTTTGAACACAAGGCGAGAAGTAACCAAAAGGCAATTCCATTAATTCATTAGTATCAACATCCAAATTTACATGTTTTTAAAGCTCGGTAGAGGAAGAAGCACGGTAAAATTTGATCGGTTTTTAACCAACACTACGGACTTTCTTGACCTCTAAACTTTCAACCTTTTGAGGGAGAATCGGAGTAAGGGTCTCCACATAGTGGTTTATCCGATCATACATTGTTTTATATTCATTTCTCTCTATATCTTCTAAGGATATCTCGTACTGAGGCTTCTTCTGTTTTGTCATCATTACCTCATCTTCAGAACTGTCTTCATCACTAATGTTGATAGTTGGCATAGTCCGTTCAACAATTAGATTGATCTTTCCTCGTCCGCGTCCCCGGCCTCGACCTCAGGTGCGTAAACTAGAGAACCTCCACCAACTCGATGTAAGGGAGTGGTAGAAGGTTGTTGAAGCGGGGTTGTATGGCCTTCTTTTGTGATCCCTCTGAATCCTTGTCTTTGTTTTTCAAAATCTCGCGCGAGAAGATTGTCTTCTTTGGAGGCGCGTAGTAGGTAGCATCTTCATGGATACCAACTTCATGCACTGAAAACGGTTGTAGGTCTCCCTTGATGCAATTTTCTTGACCATCTTTGCGGTATTTAATGCATTGATGTAGGGATGATGGAACCATGTTATGCTCATGAATCCACGGTCGACCCAACAGAGCGTTAAAAGAGGTCTCGACGTCGATGATATTAAATTTAATGGTTGTTACAAGTTCTCCAACCTTCATAAGTAATGAGATTGATCCAAGGGCCCTTTCTCCCTTTTGGTTGAATCCTCTTAACATCATCTTATCGGGGATGAGTTCCTGAACGTCGAAGTCCAAATATGCTAACGTACTTAGACTCATCAAGTTAAGAGATTCTCCAGGATCCACTAAAACTCTGGATAACAGAAATCTGCCAATGTTGACAGAAATGTAGAGCGGACGGTTGTGGTCGGCGGTACCGAGCAACAAGTCTTTGTCTGTAAAGGTTACCCCTGACTGTTCTTTCAACAAGAAAACTTCATCTGAGAATGTGCTAGTCAACTGAGCTAAGCAAATTTCTAGGTCAAGCAAAGCTATAACCAGAGACTCTCTCATCTCCTTTGACAGGATCAGAACATCGTAGATGCTTAGTCGGGCTGGCAACTTCCTAAGATGAGCTTGCATGTTGTATTATACTTTGTATGATTCTCCAGTTTAATCTTGATTGTGTGGTTCTTTCACTGGTGGACGTGGGGGTATCTCTTCTTGGGTCATTATTTGCTTTCCTTTATCGGTTGGAGCTGTCCTTGGTGGTAACACTTTTCCGCTCCTCAAGTTAACTTCTGTGATTTCTTCTTCTTGAGATATCATTGTTGAATCTTCCGGTGTCTTTTTCTCTTCATCTAAAAGATCCAAGTTGATGGCAAGCGGTGTACCGTGATGCTCAAGAATTGACTCCTCATTATCGGTGTTGTCGTAAGCGGTATCATTGATGTCTTCTTTGGATTTGACAATGAGTTCATCAGACTCAGGTACGATTTGAGGATCATTTTGGGGATCGAGATCAAACTTAAATCTGTCACAATCAGATACGTTATCACTAGAAATACCAGAAATAGTCAAAACGTAGCCAGAATCACAACCATTATATTCATAAGACCCCGGAGGGACAAAAAGATAATCATACAAAGTCAAGGGTTCGAGGACTTTCTTCCCCGAATCCGAGACAACCAATCTAGTAGAGGCAGCCCTTATCCTAACCCCCGTGCTATTAATCTTAGCAGTGAAGCTCTTCTTTCTCTCGTCCTTTGTCTTGGATGATGACAGATTTTTTGGTGAAATCTTCATCTCGGG
>NW_018250367.1:35735-47116 GCF_001263595.1 Phalaenopsis equestris | reverse complement strand
AATCATTTTACATGTGGAATAAACTACCAAAAGGTATTAATAGCCACATCATCTGAGTTTCAAAGCAATCACCTATGTTATAGTCTCGGAAGGAACTCAAGAGAGAAACCATTAGGTAGAACCAGTCGTATATGTCACAAAAATTGTCAATAGAAACTCCTTAAACCTCCAAAGTAGGAGCAAATTAAAAGAGCTACGACATCTTAAATGAGAAGCTTGAAGGATGGTTAAACACATCAATTCTTTCTGGCGTAAAAGAACTGAGTTAATGAATTGCTAGTTGATATTAATGTTGTAGATATCGACACGATATTTGAGCTTCTTATATGAATATTCATGAAGTATAGTTATAGGAAGTTTCTATATAGTCGGTTGATGGGTTTGACTTGAGCTCGACTTGATCTCAGCCTGCTAGTGTGTCCCCTTGCCCTTTTTTTTTTTTTGCATAAGTTCATCTTTGGAATATATATTTAGTTCCCTTATTTTATATTTTTGTAAAATAAATCATAAAATAATAAGATAACAATCAAAAATATGTTTTATGTATTTTAAAATGGATTCAACATTTTGCTCACTTTTCTTGATGAGTATTGCCTTCTCCCATGTTGAGTTCATTGCTATTCTTTTCTCTAGAAGATTGATTAGTGCACCAATTTCCATTTATTGTGCACAAAAAGAGTCAATGATAGAATTTGTTGGGTAATGTGGAGACCTGGTCCACCGAATTTAATTAGCTTCTTAATAAAGTATCCCACCTACCGCTCACCTACCTCCCACCTACCGCTCTCATGATTTCTATAAATAGTCTCTTTTGGTTTAAAGGAAAGCCAAGCCAAACAAGACAAAACCAAGTTATCTTGAGAGCTAATAGAAAAAGAGGAAGAGAGAGAGAGAGAGAGAGAGGACGGGAGAAAAGAAAATAGAGATTTTCTTGTAAACATCGAGACGCTCGACGGTGTAATTTCTCGAAGAAATAAATCCTCAGCAGCTCCGTGGACGTAGAAAAATTTGCCGAACCACGTAAATCTGTGTGTCGCTCTGATGTTTTTTCTGAGTGTATTTTTTTTCTCTTTTCATTTTTTACTTTATTGCTTTATTGTCGTCGTTTTTCACAACAGAATTTAAAGAAGGCTATGTGAAATTTAGTTGTTAGATTTGATCACTTTTGTCTTTTTTTCCATAAAAAAAACATCAGACTGCAGCTTCCATGCATTTCATTAGTTTTTAAGTTTTTCATGTAAATGACTTTATTAAACTATTATTAGAAGCACATAAAATTTAAACTTTGAAAATGCAAAAAAATGCTTGGAACCGAGCTTTTGAAATCGGACCAGCATCGAACCATGAAAAGAAAAAGTTCATGATTGTTCAAATTTTGTATAATATATTTTTGCATCCCAATTCCCACACTCCAGCCTAGTTCCCCAATCTTATGATCAATTGTATAATTCATTTAGCCTCACATCATATGAGAGTTAATATTATAAATTTTAAATAGAAAAAAATGAGCTTCATAGTTGAAGTCTGCAACACAGTCAGATGATGGGCATGCTGGTTGGATTATTTCATCATGTATGGTGTCGACCTCATTTTTGGGTGAGGTCTTTATTTCTCTCCTTAAAGCCTAGAGTCTAGCCTTAGGTTTTTCTTGTTTGACTCTCTTAGAGGGCTAGAATTAGGACCTACACCACTTAGAAAATTCGAGCCACATCGTCACCTTAGGTTTTTTTTGTTTGACTCAATCCAGATTCAACTAGGATTCGTTTCGGGCTGAACAAGAGTTAAACAATTTTAAATTTTTGATTTTCAAATTTCGAATGAGTGATTTAATTTCATCATAATTAAATTTATTATCAGCCAAATAAAACTCCTCATCCTGTGGAAACTATTCATTTCCCAAGCCCCAACGCAAGCTTACCGACTATATGGAATTTGAGGGATACAAATCCCGTTGGGGCATCGCTTTCCTCCCTTTCGGCTCTCTCGCTCGCCTTACTCGCTCCTCCTCTATTTGGACCCCTCTCCTCTTCTGCGAACAAAAACGTTCGCCTTCCTCGCTCGACCGAACATCCCCGTTCGCCTTCTTCCGATTCGACCTCTCCCAGCTCCCTTCTCCTCTCGTGCCTGCTCCTCCTCCGCTCGATCTCGCTCTCCCTCTGCGCTCTACAACTCCTCTCTCCAGCTCGACATCTCCTCTCTCCCGCTTGCCTTCCTCCTCGCACACGACTGAGCCCCGCTCGATGCTTCCTCGCCCGACAGATTCAACTCTTCCGCTCGATCCCGCTCTACCTCTGCGCTCTACAGCTCCTCTCTCCCGCTCGCCTTCCTCCTCGCGCACGACTCGCTGCTTCCTCGCCCGACAGATTCACCTCCTCCGCTCGATCCCGCTCTACCTCTGCGCTCTACAGCTCCTCTCTCCCGCTCGACAGCTCCTCTCTCCCGCTTGACAGCTCCTCTCTCTCGCTCGCCTTCCTCCTCGTGCACAACTAAGCCCCGCTCGCTGCTTCCTCGCCCATCAGATTCAACTCCTCCGCTCGATCACGCTCTCCCTCTGTGATCCGCACTCCTCTCTCTCGCTCGACAGCTCCTCTCTCGATCCTGCCTCCGTTCTCTCAGCAACGAAACCACCCGACTCCCTTTCCATAAATCCTCGCTCGACTCCCTCCCCCGATTGAAGCTCCTGCTCACCTCCCTCGGCTTCCCATTCTCGACCGAAGCACCCTTACACTCGCCTCCTCATGCAGAAGCTTTTCCTGCATCCTCTACTGCAGTCCCAGGTTTGTGCCCCTTATATAAGTCTTATCCTGAATCTAATAATCAGCTTGCTGTTTGAGATATTCCTTCATACAGATTAAACTCATCATCACCATTATCTTTATACCAATTGCTTTGATTGGTTTAATGAACTTCCCATACCTTTGAATCTTGAAAGTTGATTTTTTTTAGAAATAAAAGAGGATGAATTAAAACGTGATTATCACAGTTAGAGAGTTTCTTGCTATTAGGGCTGTCAAAAAAGCTCGTTGTTCGCGAACAGTTCGTGTTCGGTTCGTCAATGAGTTCGTGTTCGATTCGTTCGATAAGTAAACGAGACAAACACGAACAAATTTTTTTCGTTCGGCTAGTTAAACGAACCAAACATGAACAGTGATGCGTTCGTTCGTGTTCGAATCGTTATTGTTTGAAATATAAAATAATATAAAATAATTATATATAAAAAATTTATTATATTTTAAAACATTAAATTTTATAAATTATAATATATAATAAAATAATAATAATAATATATTAATATACTATAGTAGTAATATACTAATATAGATATTGTATATTTATATAATATAAGTTATATAATTAATATATAATATTATTTTTATATATTAATATTAGGGATGTCAAACTGGCTCGTCGTTCGCGAACAGCTCGGGTTCGGTTCGTTCGTTAAGAAACGAACACGAGCTTATTTCAAACAAGCTAAATTTTAAATGAACCGAAAACAAACACAAGCTTTGTTCGTTCGTGTTCGGTTCGTTTACACCCCTACCTGCTATGTGAGCTATTCACTATTTTACATCATCGTGAATGAGGAATTATTTTGTGTGTAAAAAGTTGTTATATGAAATTATTATTCATGATTATTTTATGCAAATCTGAAAAGAACGTTAACATAGAAAATCCTGGATGAATTTAAACACCAAATCTACCTACAGTTTGCTGAAGTTGGAGTCTACGGCTGAGCTAGCATTCAGTCGTTGGATTCATTTTTAATTGTTGAATGCACTCTTACCTCATAATTATATGCATGAAATTGCTTTGAAAGGATTGAACATTTAATTGAGCACCTGTTTAAAGTTGTATCCAATTGTTAAATTTTTTAATTAGTTTATGCTTATTTGGGAAGCATCAATCAATTTTCTTTCTTCTGCTCCATGATTCAAATATTTTGAGAAACAATGAAGCTAGCTTTACATTGCTTTATGATTTTTGGAATTGGAAAGTTGTTGCCAACTTTGCGTTGTTTTGCAATTTAGACTTGAGGAAAGTTTACATGCACGCCACACAATTCTTATATTTTATGCATGTCAAAGCCTAAACCTTGCATCTACACCACCCAAATCCTTAATTTTACAAAAGAGCTACCTCCGTTTCTTAACATGAAGGGCATATTTTCATGTTTAGAATTTATTCACTTCTTTGGGGGCTGTTACACTTGCGGTTTGGAGCCTTTAAAACACACCTTGTTTAGAGATGTTTTGGGAATGTTTTCGCTTTAGTTTTGGTACCTTTTTAAGAGGTTTTTGTCATTGTTTTAGGACTGTTTTGGGGTCGTGAAAACTTGCTGGTTGGTGTACGGAGTAGTAGGAGGTTGTATGATCACCATACACACTTGCTAATTACTTTTCGGAGCCGTAGGAGGTCGTAGGATCACCATGAACGCTTGCTAGTTGTCTGAAGTCGTAAGATGTCATATGATCACCATACACACTTGCTAGTTGCTTCTCGGAGCCATAGGAGGTCATAATATCACCGTACTTGCTTGCTAGTTACTGTCTGGAGTCGAGGAAGTCGTAGGATCACCATACATGCTTGCTAGTTGTTGTCTGGTGTCGTAGGAGGTCGTAGGATCACTATATACGCTTGCTAGTTGTTGTTCGGAGTCGTAGGAGGTCGTAGGATCACCGTACACGCTTGCTAGTTGCTGCCCGGAGCTGTATGAGATCGTAGGATCACATACACGCTTGCTAGTTGCTGTCCAGAGTTGTAGGAAGTCTTAGGATCACCTGTTTGAAGTTCCCAACTGCTGTTACTGTTTGTTCTGCTGCTTGTTTTTATTTCTGCAATTTATTTTCCCTGCAAATTATATTCTATTTTGTGAGCTAAACTCACAAGGAATAGTAACATCAGATACGCCAGGTACATAAGTATATTTTATTTATTGTTATTTTTTTAATGCAATTTACTCCTACTCTAACACATCATGCAGACACTGATTGTGATTTCATTTTCAAAACAAAACTATATTTTTTTTTAAATTAAACAACATTTAAAAAAAATAAAAAACATAATACGTACTTTTGAATTTACGGGAGTCCCTCGGATGTGTTGAGTGAAAAATATTTGAAACCAATGCTACTGAGCCTCCTTCTGGTTTCTGTGATGTGTTGAGTGAAAGATATTTGAAACACCATAATGATATGTTTTTGATGCAGTGTCGTATGGAAGATATGTAAAATAAATTTAATCACACGACATATTATGTTGGAAGAAAAAGTGATTATGATGCTGATTATGATGAGACATTAGTGAAATTCATGAAGGGAGCCAGTCAATTAAGTTTCCTAATTGCCCTCGATTTACTCCGTATGCAGGCCCAAAATCTACGGATGAAGACATATCAATTGATTTTGATGGTGATGATGATGTTGAAGGAGATGATTAGGCTTTCTTACTTTCTTGTCGTAGATCTGGTTATTATTTCCTATGTTTGAATTTATGATGTATGACTATGTAGGATTACTTGGTGTAATTCTATTTTATCACTTCTACTTTTTGCTACTCTTTTATTTAATATTGGATATGTGTTAAAGTAGAGTTTTATATTTGCAAGCTTTTCATGATATGCCTGTTTTAATTTAAATTGTCTACTTCTACTCAGCACCAATTTATTTTTATTGTACCTGTACTGTTTTCCTGCTTAGAAATTTTAAAATTTTCTCTTTCTTTATGCTTATTATAAAATGAACTGTTTCAAACTAATTTAAAATTTAAGTTTGGGGGAAGAGAGAAAATTTTTTTAAAACTAAATCTTATTTGTCCTAAGTAAATATATTTTCAAAAATTATTTAAATATAACTTGTGGTATGTTGGGATTGCTTTAGATAACTATATTTTTGAGTTTATAAATAATATAGTAAACTTAAGTAAAAGTTTTTAATAATAAAGATTAATTTTAGATTTAAAGTATTTAGTATAAGAGTACAAAATTTTGCTTTTACTATTTAAAGTAAAGAAAAATTTTATTTTTTTGGAAATGTTAAAGATCATAGATTTTTATTTGAAAAAAAAAAAATTTAGAGTTTATGAAAAATCTTTTTATACGTATAATACATATTTATCAAGTAAGGAAATGTGAAAGGTTTTTAACTTTAAAAAGAGAATAGTGGAGTTCAAAATCATTAAAGGCTATCCAGACATAGTAATCCTCACATTACATGAAAAGAAAAAGAAGAAATTAAAAATGATTCTGAAAGAAAAAGAAAAAAAATAAAGAAAGGAAAGAAAAGCAAAAAAGAAAATATATGTGAGAAGAAGCTTGAGGAGATGCCTAATTAAAAATTGACTTCACTTGAATCATCTTAAGGAAAGGGACTTAAATACATTTCTAAATTTATTTATAAAGTATTAGAATCCTTACTAGTAAAGTCCTCATGAAGTTCTTTTTCTTGTAATTCTTATAAATATCTTTAATATGACAAATTACAATTATTCTTGAAATAAATAGGAAATCAAAATGTTTAGACTCGACCACTAAATATTTTGACATTCTAGTTTTAACACATGTTATTAAAAACCTTTTTAAAGTTTCATTATTGCATTTATAAAATAAAAGCTATAGAAATTTTCAACTAAAACTCACTTCCATAAGTTATACTTCTTATATATAGTAAGAAATATTACTTGACGACAAGTAACATTTAAGTTTGGGGGAATTGATCTACCTTAAAATTACCTATTTTTTATGCACTTTTTATGCTCAATTTTTTAGGATATTATGCTTTACTGAAATGTATTTTTATATTTTTGGTTGCAGGTGCAAGAAAAAGAGTTTAAGAGTAAAAATGAGCAAAAATACATCAAATAGGAGCAAAATGGGCTAAATTAAAAAAAATTACCATACCAACCAAACTGGAGCCTAGCGCCACATGCAGAACTTGGCTGGCGCCTAGGCGCCACAGTTATTTTCTACAAAATTCATTGAATGAGACCAAATTTTAAAGAGATGTCTGAAGCAACTTTTAGTCATTTTCAAAGCTCTATAAATATGGATTAATTCCGAGAGGCTAAGGGAGTCGGATATATAGAGTCACATAGTGTGTTAGTGTGTTAAGTGTGCGAGAAGTTTTATTTGTAAGTTTTTGTTATTTCTGAAGTTTGTGAGTCTTGTAAGTGTTGTTAGAGTCAGATAAGCCAGAGAACTTCAAAGAAGTGCTTGGGGAATCATTCAGGATAAGTATTTGTATCTTTGTTTTTAAGTTTTATACTTTTCGTACTTTGGATTGGAGTTTTATAAATATGTTTTGTTTTGTTATCCACATGCTTCGTGAGTAGTGTTCTTTTCTTTCTCCTTGCAATATGAAGTAATTAAGTAAGTGATTTTTTTATTTTTGTTTAGAACTTATTTTAAGAACTTCTTTTATTCCTAAAAATTGTGATGATATTTTTACCAGATCTTCATTTACTTTACAAATTGACCATTTATATTATTTAAAATTTATTGAGGAAACTTATAGACCCGAGAGGGCTAAGATTTCTTAACTTGTAAGTATCGCATTCTAACTTGGAAAGAGCAATGACGATTGTCCAAAGGGGGGTGCAAATAGACAGGGAGATAAGATTTAATGAACATTTTCATGAGCATAGAATTGGTGTTTCTAGAGTGACAGACTAGATTATTTTATCAATTTGGTCTAGAGATTGGAACTAAGGGTCACTGGTTGGTCTTATAGAGATGACACAGTGGGTAATCTAGAAGTGAGAGAGTAGAATCTACCTAACACTATTTCAGCACTACCATACAATCAGGAACTTACTTTGGATTAGCTAATGTTCTTTGCACAATTCGAAAGAAGTAAAGAATATGTAAGCTCCTATTTGTCACAATACCACATGTAAGTTTCTAAACAATTTTGAAATCCTACACTGATTATGAATTTTTTGCAAGGGAAAGGTATTATCTTTGAATCTTTCTCTGATATTATGTCATTAGTTTTTTGTTTGTTGGTTTGAAGGCATACAGGCTATCTCTTTGTTTTTCTTTTTATACACTTGAAAAAGTCTCTTTTTATATATTTTCTAAAATCATTTCATGTACTTTTACTTGCATTTTGTAGAAATTAGTCAACTTGATTTTCTTCTTTATATAGTTGTTGCAGTTTTAAGTAAAATTCTCTTAAAGTTACAACTCATTTATTTCATTTTCATTATTGTTCATTTACGTTTTTCACGTGGGATCGATACTCGGGTGTTTAAAGAAAACTCTATATTACTTGAAACGATATGTATGCTTGCATAGTTTCCCTAGTGAGAAAACTTTTTCTCTCAATATTATCATATTGTATTTGTTTTCACTAGCAGTTAAATATAATTTCGGTCAAGTTTTTGGCATATTAAGAAACATAATTATCTAAGTAATTACGGGTAGGGTCAATAAGGCCAAAGGACCTTTTAGTTAGAACTCCAAGCTATTTTTCAACTGGATATAACCAATCCTTAATTTTGATATACATAGGCTAATTAGGTTGAGTTAGTTTGGCTTTATGTATGGTCCATGTCAAGCCCAATTTGGTTGAATTTGCTGCAAGAGCTTAATTATGACCTAAGTAATATGCTAGCTAAATTAACTTTAATTTTTCATTTACTTAAGTAATTTAAACTTAATTGAATCTTAATGGGTTTTTTTGGGTTTAGTGTCATATTATCTTGAATTGAGCCTAATTAGTTTAAATTTGATTAGGCTACAAGCTTAGGATGAGCAAACATTAAACTAGCTTGTTTGGAAGTATGATTTTCTTGAATTTTAGTAGTTTAGGTTAATATTTAATTAATATTATGATTCAATAAATGTTATCATGATAGGATACTAGGATAATTTATACTTTGAAACCATCAATCGATAAAGCAGAGTTTAATGACCATAACCAAGTGAGATAATTTTATTTTCATATAAAATAATGATTAATAAATCATCAAAAGCTTTGGAAAAAAATATGATGGGCTCATTTAGGTGAGTCAATGATAATGAAGTTTTAAAAATAGTAAAAAAATTTTAGTAAAGTCTTCAAGGGTTAGTCAACCCAAGTTATTGAGTTATTATGAAATTATTTCCCCATGAAGGCGGTCAATCAAACAACATTGTTAGAGATTCTATTATCAACCATGAATTGAAAATCACAAAATGATTCATGTGATTTTAAATCAAAGAAAAAATTTGAGATTCCTAAAAAGATAATTTGTGGGTGTTGCATTGAAAAAAATGTATAACTTAAAATCATTGGTTGTATAAGAATTTACCTTTAGAGGAGAAAACAGAGAAAGTCTAACTATATGTAGTTAATGCTACTCAACTGAACATGAATTTTTCCCTAGGTTATGATTGATATTACATAATGTACTAAGACCCCTGCATATCAAAAAATCATGTTTGCATAAGAAATTCTATTCTTAAGAAATAGATATGTATGCCAAATTATTAATCCTTAAATGAAATTTCTATATATATAAGAATTGGTCATGTTACATAGAAATGCTTCAGTTTTTAATCACTAGCAAGCTCTATTGTAAGCTTTTGTTGATTAAGCAGCTGGGATATGCAAGGATTTTAAATTTCATATGATATCCAAAATTATTTGAATTTTTTTGTTACATTTTTTGTAATGCTGAAGTAGTCACTCAATAGTTCAATGTTTATCCACTTCTGAGGTTCAGTTTTTGGTGGGCAATTTTTTCTAGTTTCGAGCATGCCTGGACTAAAAGGCTATCTTCTTTTTTTTTGCTTGTTATCAAATATTGTGTTGGTGAATCAACTTGTATGGAGTTTAATTGAATCCATAAATTTGGTTATATCATGTTCAATGGTATTTTCATAAACTAATACAATTTAGAGTGATACTGCAAGTATTTACAAAAGGGATTCTAAATTATGGAAGACTCTAGAGTCATGTAGTTATGATTCATTAATAATCTCTAATTTTTTCTATAATTTTGAAAATTTATTTTAATTCAATGAAATTCACTATTTTTAAAGGATAATCTAGTGCTTATGGTTTACCGATTAATGGAAACTTTAGGGAGATGCCTGAAGATGCACCAAATCAAATTGTTTTTCTGTTGTTGGCTGAATGGCTTCACAGTTACTCTTATTTACGAATTTGATAATTTTTGTTCTTTGAAGTGATGAATTTTCATTCTTTTTCGATGGAAGATCCGTATATGGAGAAAAAGGACATGTATTTGATATGAAAATATTTAGACCATCAATTAATTAAAATAAATGATATTTGAATTTTTAAATTACAAAACAAAGAAATTTTAATATGAAAATAAATTTTTGGGATTCCTTATGTTTTGATGCATGTATGAATATAAGTTTAAGTAATTTTATTCATTGGTTAATTCAAAAACAAAATCCAAATTAAACTATAAAATGCAACTTAAAATTAGATGAAGGTTGGATCGCCACAGATTCAACTCAATCAAATCCATTTAACCATTCAATCTATCTAAAATAGATTTAACAATATCAATTTTGTCCCTTAGCTCTCATGCAGGTTTGAAGCATAACTTGATGGAGGACTAAAGCATTTATGACAAGTGGGCTAGCCTTGCTATGACCCAGTTATCTTTGTAGACCATCCACTCTTATAGCTTCTAAGGATTTTAAATTATTCACCTTCATGAGCTCTTAAGCTTGAAAACTTGGGATCCTCTCATCTTTAGAAAGATGAGATGCAACCGCCATTTTCTAGCATTTGTTTGTAATCAACCACATGAATAACAACCATAAACCAAAATCAAATATGTGGTTAATGGCATTTAAGATTTCTTAATCTAGAATAAAAAAGTTTACAATGTTAAAGGAATTACTTGAATAGCTGGAAAGCTCACTAATTCACTATATTTACTTTCTTTGCTTTTATTATTTTCTCCCCTTTAGCGGAGCTTACATGATAAAGGTTTATGAAATTTTCCACCTTCAACATCATTTATCATGATGATTAGCATCCATGGGTTGGGGTGAAGCCATGAGATAGAATTGAATTATTGGTAAGAGAGATGTTTGGGCAATTTTCATTGATTAGTTACACTCCGTAGTTATCTCCATTAGTACACATTGAATAATTTATAGTAAATGAAGTTGAATAGTTTATTAAAATATGATCAACCAATTGGATTAAATGACTTGAATTTGCTTAGGATATACTCTTAACATCTTAAACTAAAATCCTTTTAAAGTTTTCATTAAATTTTGCCAATTAGTTGTGCCAAATTGTTGACCTCACTTTTGGTTGAGGTCTAGAAACTTCTTTAGTAGCCTAGGTCTAGCCATAGGATTTTCCTATAGACTAGTCTTAGAAAACTAGAAAGGGTACCCTCATCATTAG
>NW_018250367.1:7952-35680 GCF_001263595.1 Phalaenopsis equestris | reverse complement strand
GGAAGCTCAAGAAGAGTTCCTATAGGGCTACTTGGCCTTAGGATTGACCCTGGGTGTTGACTTGGAACTAGGGTACACCATATCTTCACAATACATTGGTCTATGATTCATTCAGAATGGTTCTCTACTCAATTGCACTTGAAATGCCCAACTTGGTCTTTTGCCCCTAGGCACCTCCAAATTACTTAATTGCACATGAGACCCAAATTTGAAAGGCAAATTGATTCTTATAAGACTCTAGCCATGTTGCAACTCTCAACATGCCACTATGAAATCTCATGCTCAATTTTCACTATTATAGAACTTAACATTTAGGAAAGGATTGATAATTTCATCTACAAAATAAACTTTTTCTAATAATATCAAAATTATCATTCTTTTTCCACATTGCTTTACTCTTTTCATGCAAAAAAAACTAACTAAATCCTACACTATTACATCTATAAATTTTGGATAATCATTCGTTAGTTAAGCTTGATTAGACACGACACATAATGACAACACCATATTCAATAGATTGAGATGCCATAAGATAAAGCCATTTGAGTAACAAATCATATCCTAAACATCATCACATCAAGTGCCGCCTATGAGTACACTGTTGTTTTCTCCAAGCAAGGAAAATCATCGCGATTGATAATCATTCCTCATAAGCTTCTGATGACACCCACCCTAAATTCAAAACACAAATAACTTGCATGGCTCAAGGACAACCAAAATGGTTAAAAACGGCAATGCGTGGAAATGATGCGAACATTGATTAACCACACTCACATTTCCGCTTGTTGCAAAGCTTGATAGATGATGTTTTAATATAAAAAATAAGATTTAAATCTTAAGCCAACCTTTAACATCCTATGACAACGTGATTAGGATTTTCAAAACATCTTCTTGGTCGTGAATAACTCGTGTTTGGCTCGCTAAGCAAACGAGCCGAACACGAGCATACTTTTTGTGTTTGAAATATAAACGAGCCGAACATAAACAATGATAATTTTTAACAAACCGACGAGCTGAGCCTAGGCTCACTCGTGTTCGGCTCGTTTACACCCCTAGTTATATATTTAAGATTCTTATTTATAACCATCAAATTGAATCAGAATATGTTTCTATGAAAACAACCATTTTAAAGAATGACCGATGATTTTTGCCATAGCACAACAAATTGAAGATTAGAATTGAAGTAATCATTTTACATGAGGAATAAACTACCAAAAGGTCAAGATCATTAATAGCCACATCATCTCAAGAGAGAAATCATTAGGTAGATCCATTAGGTAGAACCAGTCGTATATGTCACAAAAATTGTCAATAGAAACTCCTTAAACCTCCAAAGTAGGAGCAAATTAAAAGAGCTACGACATCTTAAATGAGAAGCTTGAAGGATGGTTAAACACATCAATTCTTTCTGGCGTAAAAGAACTGAGTTAATGAATTGCTAGTTGATATTAATGTTGTAGATATCGACACGATATTTGAGCTTCTTATATGAATATTCATGAAGTATAGTTATAGGAAGTTTCTATATAGTCGGTTGATGGGTTTGACCAGAGCTTGACTTGATCTCAGCCTGCTAGTGTTTAGGAAGTTTATATATAGTCGGTTGATGGATTTGACCTGAGTTTAGGATTATTTCATCATATGAGAGTTAATATTGTAAATTTTAAATAGAAAAAAAAAAGAGCTTCATAGTCGAAGTCTGCAACACAGTTAGATGATGGGCATGCTGGTTGGATTATTTCATCATGTATGGTTGCCGACCTCATTTTTGGGTGAGGTCTTTATTTCTCTCCTTAAAGCCTAGGGTGTAGCCTTAGGTTTCTCTTGTTTGACTCTATTAGAGGACTATAATTGGGACCTACACCACTTAGAAAATTCGAGCCACATCGTCACCTTAGGTTTTTCTTGTTTGACTCTATTAGAGAACTAGAATTGAGACCTACACCGCTTAGAAAATTCGAGCCACCTCGTCAATCCTTCGAGTCTCGTATGGGCGGTTTCGAATCCTTGGCATTTCGTTTAGTTGATTCGAACCGACATATGAAACTCGAGTTGAGTTCCTGCATGAATAGGAGCAGCCCTAGGGAAACCCTTAGTGATTCGAGAACTCGCGGACGCTACATTTTGTGCACACATCGCACTACGCACGATTTTAACATGAATTAACTTGTCCGTCGGCGAACTAGTCCTAACAAACCCGGATGATAGAATGAACCACACGGATGTGTCCAGGACGTCAACTTTAACTACGAAGAACACTTATATTGCTATGATTCCGCGCGCGAGCAATTAATACGAAAATCAATACACGTTTTTTTATTAGCGGGGCACAGGCCCGGACTCAACCCAGGTTCAACTCGGATTCAATTAGGACTGGACTCGGGCTGAACAAGGGTTAAATAATTTTAAATTTTAAAATTTGAAATTTCAATTAAGTCATTTAATTTCATCTAATTAAATTCATTTAGAATTTATTATCAGCCTGTGGAAACTATTCAATTCCCCGCCCCTTACCGACTATCTGGAATTTGAGGGATACAATTTCCGCCGGGGCTTCGCTTTCCACCCTTTCGGCTCTCTCGCTCACCTCACCCGCTCCTCCTCTATTTGGACCCCGCTCCTCTTATGCGAGCAAAAACGTTCGCCTTCCTCGCTCGACCGAACATACCCGTTCGCCTTCATCCGATTGGACCTCCCCCTGCTCCCTTCTCCTCTCGTGCCTGCTCCTCCTCCGCTCGATCTCGCTCTCCCTCTGCGCTCTACAACTCTCTCCAGCTCGACAGCTCTTCTCTCCCGCTCGCCTTCCTCCTCGCACACGACTGAGCCCCGCTCGAAGACAGGTTCAACTCCTCTGCTCGATCCCGCTCTACCTCTGCGCTCTACAGCTCCTCTCTCCCGCTCGACAGCTCCTCTCTGCCGCTCGCTCGCCTTCCTCCTCGTGCACGACTGAGCCCCGCTCGCTGCTTCCTCGCCCGACAGATTCAACTCCTCCGCTCGATCCCGCTCTACCTCTGCGCTCTACAGCTCCTCTCTCCTGCTCGAAAGCTCCTCTCTCTCGCTCGCCTTCCTCGTGCACGACTAAGCCCCGCTCGCTGCTTCCTCGCCCGACATATTCAACTCCTCCGCTCGATCACGCTCTCACTCTGCGATCCGCTCTCCTCTCTCCCGCTCGACAGCTCCTCTCTCGATCCTGCCTCCGTTCTCTCAGTACCGAAACTACCCGACTCCCTTTCCATAAATCCTCGCTCGACTCCCTCCCCCGATTGAAGCTCCTGCTCACCTCCCTCGGCTTCCCATTCTCGACCGAAGCACCCTCACACTCGCCTCCTCACACAGAAGCTTTTCCTGCATCCTCTACTGCAGTCCCAGATTTGTGCCTCTTATATAAGTCTTATCCTGAATCTAATAATCAGCTGGCTGTTTGAGATATTCCTTCATACAGATTAAACTCATCATCACCATTATCCTTATACTAATTGCTTTGATTGGTTTTATGAACTTCCCTTACCTTTGAATCTTGAACGTGGATTTTTTTTTAAGAAAGAAAAGAGGATGGATTAAAATGTGATTATCACAGTTAGAGAGTTTCTTGCTATGCGAGCTATTCACTGTTTTACATCATCATGAATGAGGAATTATTTTGTGTAAAAAGTTGTTATATAAACTTGTTATTCATGATTATTTTATGCAAATCTGAAAATAACGTTAACATAGAAAATCTTGGATGAATTTAAACACCAAATCTACCTACAATTTGCTGAAGTTGGAGTCTACGGCTGACCTAGCATTCAGTCGTTGGATTTATTTTTAATTACATGCATGAAATTGCTTTGAAAGGATTGAAGATTTAATTGAGCACCTGCTTAAAGTTGTATCCAATTGTTAAAGGTTTTAATTAGTTTATGCATATTTGGGAAGCATCAATCAATTTTCTTTCTTCTGCTTCAAGATTCAGATATTTTGAGAAACAATGAAGCTAGCTTTACATTGCTTTATGATTTTTGGAATTGGGAAGTTGTTGCCAACTTTGCATTATTTTGCAATTTAGACTTGAGGAAAGTTTACATGCACGCCACACAATTCTTATATTTTCTGCATGTCCAAAACTTATAACTTACATCTACACCACCCAAATTCTTAATTTTACAAAAGAGCTACCTCTGTTTCTTAACATGAAAGAAATATTTTCATGCTTAGAATTTATTCACTTCTTTGGGGGCTGTTATATTTGCGGTTTGGAGCCTTTAAAACACACCTTGTTCGGAGATGTTTTGGGACTGGTTTTGCTGCAGTTTTGGTACTTTTTTAAGAGGGTTTTGTCATTGTTTTAGGACTATTTTGGGGCTGTGGAAACTTGCTGGTTGGTGTCCGGAGCAGTAGGAGGTTGTACGATCACCGTACACATTTGCTAGTTACTTTCCAGAGCCGTAGGAGGTCGTAGGATTATCATACATGCTTGCTAGTTGTTGTCCGAAGTCGTAAGAGGTCGTAGGATCACCATACACACTTGCTAGTTGCTGCTCGGAGCCATAGGAGGTCGTATGATCACCATACACGATTTCTAGTCGCTGACCGGAGCCGTAGGAGGTCGTAGAATCACCGTACAAGCTTGCAAGTTGCTGCCCGGAGCTGTAAGAGGTCGTAGGATCACTATATACGCTTGCTAGTTGCTGTCCGGAGTCGTATGTGGTCGTAGGATCACCGTACACGCTTGCTAGTTGCTGCCCGGAGCCGTATGCGATTGTAGGATCACCGTACATGCTTGCTAGTTGCTGTCCAGAGTTGTACGAAGTCTTAGGATCACCTGTTTGGAGTTCCCAACTGCTGTTACTGCTTACTCTGCTGCTTGCTGTTTTTTTTCTGCAATTTATTTACATTCCCTGCAAATTATATTCTATTTTGTGAGTTAAACACGCAACAGGAATAGTAGCAGCAGATACGCCAGGTACACAGATATTTTTTATTTATTGTTATTTTTTTTAATGCAATTTACTCTTGTTTAATACATGATGCAGACACTGATTGCGATTTCATTTTCAAAACAAAACTATATATTTTTTTAAATTAAATAACATTTATAAAAAACAAAAATATAATACGTACTTTTGAATTTACGGGAGTCCCTCGGATGAGGTTATGGTGGTAACCCACGGTTGCTAATGAGATCTCCCAAGTTTAAATGGGTTTCATAACTCTTTTAAGCCAAATAAATTCAAAAGAAAATAGTGGTACCAAAACGAGGGAACTGTGAGATCCTAACTGGTGTCGCTCTAATAAACTTTAACCCTCCCATAATGACAACAATACCAAGACTTTGAAACACACATGGTAAAACCTTTTGAACCTCAGACATTTGAACTGCTACTTTGATGAGAAGTTTGGAGGAACTTCGTGGGCAGCGTGGCGAGGAGCTTGGAGCGAATTACAAGTGGAGGTGGTCGTCATTCTACACCAGTTAAATTTTTCTAGTCTAAATAACATTCATAGGACTTCGAGGTAGCTAGCCCTGTGCGACGTAAATCCTCACACCCTCTTTAGGTTCTTGCATAGTCATGCTGAGCAGTGCAAGTCCTAACTCGGCTTAGGTTCCAAGGTTGTCGTCCAGAACGACGTAAACCCTCTTCTCCCTGCAGACTATTTGCATAATCAATTATTATACAAGTGTAAGTCCCAAATAATGAAATTGACAGGATTAAATACCTAAATAACATCGTTTCAAAACTCAACCACACATTAAGATAGTTTGGGAGACCACTGAGGTTTCTCCTCAGGATCTGTGACATCCCTTATCTTTTTTTTCCTTTGGACTTATGAAAATAACTGTTCTTATTTGAGCCACTTCCACTTGCTTTTCCACGTCCTACCGTGAAAACCTAAACTTTGAATTCTTTAAGACTAGTACCTCTGATTATTATCGAGAGTTTTCTCAAATGACCCCCATTATTTGGGGTGTAATTAACTATAGGGGTTTGTCTTTATAGAGAACTTCGAATCCAGGTAAAATAAATTTTATTTAATCTTTTTATTATATAGAGAAACTTATTGGTCACACATAAAAATGTTCGCAGACCGAACAGATGTCATAAATCTCATAGTTTGCAGGATTAAGTCCATTGTCGAGGTGTACACGTATTTTTCGGGAAGGTGTAGTATTCGCAGTATCGGACACAATTATGCAAACTATTAGATGAATGAGATCTATTCGGTCTCATTTTTTCCAAAATTAAAACATACTCATTTCAAAACCCAAATTATATACTCATTATGTTAAATTAAATTTCAAAATTATTTTCAGTTTTCAAAAAAACAAAAAAAAAGTTGACCGACAATGGGGTTTTTAAAATATTTTAAGAATTTTAATTCTAAAATAATATATTTTAGCTCAATACTTGATCTATATGCAACCAATGGACCTTTAATTAAATGTTGTAAATGCAAAAAAAAAAAAAATTGAACAGACCAATTTTATAGAATTGGGTGGGTTGACAAAACCAAGACCGATTCAACCGCTCATTATCAAATAGCTAGTTCAAATTGGCTCCCATCAGTTGTTGCTAAGACAATTTTTTCCAAGTTCACTACCTCAGACCTATAAAAGTCAATAAGATGGATTGACTAATGGAAGTTACAAAACAAATCAAAATAAGAAAAAAAAAAGTTAACCTTTTTTTCAAACATGGTCGACCCTTTACTCTTCATTTGGTTATTTTGCAATGCTTATATAAACATATGCACTCTTTTCCAAGAATAAAATGAAATGGAATGAAATGAATTTGAAGTTAGTATGATTTTGATTGTGTGCAAAATAGGTTATATTAGGTGGTCTCCTTAGTTGATTTTGCTTCATAGTTGAAGTTAGTATGATTTTGCTTCATGGTTGAAGTTAGTATATGATTGTGCAAAATAGGTTATATCAAGTCAAACCCTTTAACCGACTATACAGAAGCTTTCTATAACTCAATTTTTCTTTTGGAAAAAGAAAACCAAGGAGAAAACAGAAATGCTAGCCTATAAGTGGATCGCTTTGGCTTTGGTACTAAATGATGAAGAGTGGTGGGTGGTGTGATACACCTAGAATATATAATATGTGTACACATTTTTCTTTCAGGTATAATTAAATGGATGAAAAATGGTGAAATGAGTGAAAAATAATCAAATTTAGAGAAAAAATGAAGAAAGTGTGCAAATGAACTGTGACGCCTAAGTGCTCAAGACTGGAGCATAAACGTTAAAAAAATAGAGAAGTCCGCGCCTAAGCGCGAAGGACCTCGCGCTTAAGCGTCAAATGTAGTTATTTGATGATTCAATTAATTTGGATGAATTTTTGAAAAGGTGTTTGAAATTACTCTTTGTGAAAATGTGGTTTATGATTAATGAACAAAAAAATACATTCAAATGACTATTGAAAGGAGGCAACTCTTAGAAAATTCATTGAATGTGGACACACTTTTGAATTGGAAGATTATAAAAGAAGGGAAGACTCAATTAGCTACCGCCGCCCCCTCTCTTAGAGACTTCTTTCTACCACTCTTATCATAGAATTAGGATACTTTTAGAGAGAAGAAAAGGAGTTGTAGTGTGTTAGTAAAGAGTATTGTAAGAGAAAGGAAAAGAAGAGATTCGAAGGAACTTCAAAAGTTTGGTGGAGAGAAATTTGAGATAAGTTTTTACCTTTGTGACTACATTTGGTTTTAATTTAGACTTATTGTACGTTTACATGATTTCTACTTTTAAACTTAAGTGTGGTTGTGTTTTCTTTATGAATTATGAGTAGTTTTCATTATCCTTTTTCTTAATATGACAAGTGATTAAGTGTTGGATGAAAGTTGTGTAAAGTATTGATTTTTAATGTCGGAATAAGTTGTGTTGATTTTAATCCTTGTACTTCATTTACTTTTTGATTTGACCAATTAAGATGTTAATATTTGTTGTGAGAACATGTAAGATCCGAGATGATGGTATTGTCTCAGTCAACTAATGGTAAGAATCACATGAGATTGTATGGATGGGAATATAATTCATATGGTCGAGTGCAAATAAATAGGAAAATAAACTTTGAAGGGTGTAGAGTTAGAGAACTTTAGAGTGCCCCCAATTCGACTTATTGTTATAGGTTTTGATACGAGATGTTAGCCCTTAAGCGGAGAGAGAAGAGACAACTCTAGACTGAGAGCTAATATCTTCCCTGTCTAGCCCGTATTTAGGATTATTCAAACTTTAAATTAGTTAATATTTTTTATAGCATCTCTAGTAAGGGTAAAAAATAATATTGTTTATATTTGACTCAACACAATTTGAATACTTCCACAACAAAATTTTCAATATTTGTTACTGATTTATGATAAGGAGAAAAATATTTTATTTATATTACTTTTATCTTACAAAAATCTAGTTAAATTTTGTTAGTTTACTTTATTTTCAATTATAAAAAAATTATTAGAAAAAATTGAACTTTCATTTATATTACAGCATCTATAATTTGAGTAAGAATATTTTGTACAGTAGAATTTGTTATCTAATTTCTTCTTACTTAAAAGATTGTAATTCTCCATGTGGGATCGATGTTCGTGGCTTAATCAAAAAGCCATATATTACTTGATAACGATACGTATAGTTGCATAGTATCCCAATATTTAAATATAATAATTGCACTTTTATTTGTTTCAGAGTCAAAATTTTGACATTGTTGTAAAGGAAGAAATATAAATAAGTAAAATTGAGAATATAACCACATATTTTGTAGTACTGTAATAAAAATCGGGATCAAGTTTTTGACGTCGTTGCCGGGAATTGTAAAAAATTTTTAAGGAATTTTTAGGAAAATAAATTTCTATTTTTAGAAACTCTTATTTAAACTTTTAGAGTTATTACAAGAATATTGTAGTGTTGTTTTTATATAAGTTTTTGTTTGTGTGATTTTATTTTATGTTATTTTGTGGTAATGTATACACAATTCAGGTTCTAAAAGACTAGTGCCCTACGATTCTGACTAAGAAAGAACTATAAAAAATAAAGAAAAATAAAAAATACAGAAAAAGTTCAAAAATTTTGAGAAATTACAAACCAAAATAATCAAAATGCTGAAATTTATCAAGAATTTAGGTCTCTAAGAGATTATGCAAACATTAAAGTAGATGAACTTCGTTGTAGTATTTAAAATCCTGTTGTAGTGGCTAATTCATTTGAACTTAAACCTGCTATTGTTCAAATGATATCAAAGAATCAGTTTGGGAGAGCACCAACTGAATATCCAAATTTACATCTTGCAAATTTTCTATAATTGTGTACAATTCATTTGAACTTAAACCTGCTATTGTTCAAATGATATCAAAGAATCAGTTTGGGAGAGCACCAACTGAATATCCAAATTTACATCTTGCAAATTTTCTATAATTGTGTACTGCATTTAAATATGATGGTGTTTCAGATGATGCTATTAGACTTAGATTTTTTTCATTCTCACTGAGGGATAAAGCTAAGAAATGGTTAAATTCGTTAGCACCTGAATCTATCAGAACTTGAGGTGATTTAGCGTAGAAATTTTTCGTTAAATATTTTTCACAATAAAAAACTGCAAAACTTAGAAATGATATTACATTTTTTTTGTCAATTTAAAGGGGAATCTATTTATGAAGCGTGAGAATGATTTAAAGAACCACTGAAAAAATTTTCACACAATGCTGTACCAGATTGGTTAATAATTCAAATATTTTATAATGGATTAATTGGATCTCTTAGATCTATTGTCGATGCCGTTGTTGGTAGTTCATTGATGTCAAAACCATTTCATGACGCTTGTGACTTAATTGAAAAGAAAGCTACTAAAAATTTTTAATGGTCTTCTAAGAGAATAAATCCTAAGAAATTAGTCAATATTCATGAATCTGATGTTTTTGCAATGTTAGCAAATCAAGTTGCTACAATTTCAAAGAAGTTAGATCACTTTGGAGTGAATTTTTCTCAATCAATTTCAATAATTGAAGAGAATTCATTAGGCTAAATAGTATATTCTCAAATATTATTAAAAACTTTGAATACCATAAATAATAAGTCAAATAACCCATATTCAAACTATTATAACTTAAGTTGGAAAAATCATCATAACTTTAACTGGAATAACAATACTTCGGGTGATAATAATCAACAATGGAGGAACAACCAAGTAAACACATTGGGAAACTAGAACAACCAAGGTAATAATAATTATATACCTACTTATCCTCCAATTTTTAACAGTAATCTACAATTTAAGAAGAAAAAGTTGTTTATAGAAGAAGTTGTGTTACAAATGAGAAATCAGTTATAAAATCAATGAGCTACAATTAGAAATATTGAGAATCAACTTGGACAAATAACAAACTCATTAAGCAATAGATCCCAATGAATACTTCCTAGTAACACAGAAATAAATCCAAAAAACTAGAATAAAAAACAAGTAAATGTCATTCAACTTAGAAGTGGAAGAGAGTTGGAAGGTAGAGTTCAAAAATAGATTGAAGTAAAGAGAGAAGAAGTTGAAAAACCTAAAGAGGATTCCCTTGATTTTATCATTAAATACATTTTTTTTTTTGGTTTTGGCAGAGTTTTTTCAATATTGATAATGTTTATAATTCCTTATAAAAAAAATATTTTTAATTTTGAAGAATATTAGCTGCCATTTTAATTAACCACTGAAAAAAATAAATAAGGAAAATTACATTCATACCCCTAAAATACCGCTCAGTTCTTATATATTTATATATTTAGCATCTAAATTTTTAATTTTCACAAACATTCCACTAAAGCTTAAATGGTGTAATTTTCATGTGAAATGAAGTATTTGCATGATATAAATATAAAAAGTAAAATTTAGGTGTTAATTATGTAAATAAATAGGAATGTGATGGTATATTTAGGTTGTTTAGGGTTGAAAGGTTTAGAGAGATCATTTCTCCACTAAAAATTGACTTGGAAAAACCACCATCTTTATTTTCTCATAGACTTCCTCAACAAAAGTTGGATAAGCATTTTTCAAAATTTCTTGAAATTCTTAAAAATCTTACGATTAATATTCTTTTTGCTGAAACCTTAGAACAAATAAATGCCAAGCTATGTGAAGTTTGTGAATGTTATTTTTAACTGAAAAAGGAATTTTTGAAGATAACGAGACTGTTGCATTTAGTGAGGAGGGCAGTGCTATAATTCAGAAAAAGCTTCCTAAAAAGCTTGAAGATCCTGGTAGTTTCACAATTCCATGTGTAATAGGAAATAAATTTTATGAGAAAATTTTATGTGATTTAGGTACAAGCATTAACCTTATGTCATTATCAATATTTAAAAGATTGAGATTAGGAGAAATATCCCATACTACTGTAACTTTGCAGTTAACAACTCGTTCAATTACATATCTTAAAGGAGTTATAGAAGATGTTTTAGTGAAAGTAAATCGATTTATCTTTCCTATTGATTTTATTATGCTAGATATGAAGGAAGATAAATAGATACCTATCATTTTGGGAGACCATTTATAGCTATAGGAAGAATAGTGATAAATGTGCAGAAAGAGGAATTAACTAGGCGCATCAATGGTCAAACGATTACTTTTAATATTTCAAAATCACTGAAGTATCCTGCAAAAGGTAAAGATGATAAATGTTAAATGAATGTGATTTCAAAACAACTTATGAAGATAAATCTGAAATGAAAGAGTTGGAACATAAGCAAGAAGAGGAATTAGAGCAGTTTGAAGATTTTTATAAGAAAAATTTAAAATATGATAACGATGAACGGATGCCGTCCATCCTCGCTTGTATTGAATGGACGGTGGATATCAAGTGGGATGGTCATCCGGGACGATATGGCGCGACACGTGGCAACTGACTTAGAAGGCGACATCGAATAGGAGCTCGCCGCGTGGCTTCTTGTGAAGATTTTTATAAGAAAAATTCAAATTATGTTCGAGTAAGTTTTAAAGTTTTGGAGGCGACTGAAAAAAAAATCTTTTTGTCCATCGATTGAAAAACCTCCTGAAATTGAGTTGAAGTTACTTGTTTAGCCATCGATTGAAAAGCCTCCTGAACTTGAGTTGAAGTTACTTCCTAAACATTTAAAATATGTCTATTTAGGTGATTCCTCAACATTACCGATTATAATTTCGTCAAATTTAACCATAGAAGAAGAAGAGAGTTTAATGTTCACATTAATTTGATGCATAAATTATTTTTAACAATTCATGTGAAATTATTTTCACATAAAACTTTTGGATGAACAATTACTGATATTAAAGGAATCAATTCTTCAATTTGTATGCATATAATTCATATGGAAGAAAACTGCAAACCCAGGCTGATCCTCAAAGAAGATTGAATCATGTTATGAAAAAAATTGTAAAGAAAGAAATTTTAAAGTGGTTAGATGCTGAAATTATCTGCCCTATTTCAAATAGTGCATAAGTTAGTCTAATTCACTGCATTATTAAGAAATGAGGAGTGACTGTGACTATGACTGAACATAACGGGTTAATACCAACAAGACAAGTCACATGGTGGATGCTGGAATTATCTGCCCTATTTCAGATAGTGTATAAGTTAGTCTAATTCACTGCGTTATTAAGAAATGAGGAGTGACTGTGACTATGAATGAACATAACAGGTTAATACCAACAAGACAATTCACATAAGACAAGTCACATGGTGGATAGAAAATTAAATCTCGCCACAGGAAAGATCATTTTACACTATACTTTCTAAATCAAATGTTGAATAGAATAGCAGGGTATAAATAATTTTTTTTGGATGAATATATTGCGGCTTTTGAAATTATATAATGTATAGGGCCGTTTGAAATTATTGAAAGAATTTGGAGAATTACATACAAATTAAATCTATCTGTTCATATGGCTGGGGTACATAATGCATTTCATATATCTTTCTTAAAAAATTGGATCATAGATGCACAAAATAGAGTATTAGCAATAGAAGTTACAGTACAATCTAATCTCACATACAAGAAGGAACCAAAAAGGATCTTACCATATGATATGAAAGAAGTAAAAAAATAAACAGATTGCTTTTGTTAAAATGTAATGTAAGCTTGAGCTTAAAAAAAATGCAATATGGTTGAAATTAAACACTCCTCACTTTTTTTGATGAACTTTAGAGACCAGAAATTTCAGGGATAAAATTTTTATAGGGGCGAGGAGTATAATAAGTCATGATATATGTAAAGTAATCATAATAATCATAGTACTAAATCTATCATAAATATTAAGAATATGTATGTAAATCAAATATCATGATAAGCTTTCTTGAATTATTATTCACTAGTTGTAGGGTTAGTGATATGGTAAAGTTGATTGATAGAAAATATACCATGTAGAGAAATGTAGCCTTTAGTCTTTCGATGTTTGTATGTTTTGTCTATTCTATTGATTGATTTAGATAAAGTCATTAATATAGAAGTTATAGATAATTTTGTTACATTTCCAGAACATATAAGAACATAAATATTATATAAAAAATAAGAAAGATATGAGCAAAATACTTTAATAAAAAATTGCTAGATTTTTTTGTTATCCAATTGACCGAATGGACAAAATTGTCAATATGAAAGTTGTGGAGAATTGTTTTAATTTTCCATAACATATTAAAACATAAGATTCAGATATTAAATAAGAAAGCTATGATTGAAATATGGGTAGCTAGTCAGTTTGGCAGAAATTGCCAACCTAGGTTACTTGTTTAGTATGATTATGTAAAATTAAATTTCTGACATGTTTATTTATTTATATAAAGTGATACCCATATAATTTCATAATATTATAATTGTTATAAGATAAATTAAAGGAGAGCATGATAAGGGCATGGGAAAATGCTCATGGATGCTTCTGTTTAGCTGGAATTGGTGGCAAGCCAAGAGATAAAGAGATAAAGTGCTGAGTAGGAGAGGAGTTGGAGAAAGCTAGGGTTTTTTTGCTTGTGAAGATGATTTTCTAAGGATTTTTACTCTCCGAAAGGTAGTATATCTGTAATTTATCTTAGAATTCATTGAAACTTCTTTTTGTGTGATTTTTAAATCATGATTTGAGATAGATATTAGTTGCACATGATATTATATTTATAGTCATAGAAAATTTTTTTTGATGTTGGAAACAAATTTCATGGATTGAACTAGTTTCAATTACATAAAATTTTAAGTTACTATTCCATATCCATATTTTTTAATATTTCATTAGTAATTTAATCTCTATATTTTTTTATATTTAATGATCAGTAAAAAAATGATAATTTATTTTATAATTTGATAAGAATACTTAGAATATTCTGTGAGCATCGTACTATCAAAATGAATTAAACAAATTTATATGAATGTTTAATACTATGTATTCATTGTATGTTAGATCTCATTGAAACCCTAATTTATATTTTTTTCATATTTAATTACTATAATGATGTAAATATAAAAATCAACAACGAATGTTAATTTATGAATTAAAATACAAAAATATATTCATATTAATTTGCATAGAATGCATGCAAGTTAAAACCTCTCTTTTGGATTAATCATTTTGTACATTTATCAAATCAATGTGAAGTATCCAACATAAATTTGATAATCATATGAAATATTCTAATGTGAATTTTGATTTATATGAATATCATTTTTGAAAGAAATAATGGATCATGAAAAACATGCTTCAATCATGACTTGATCTTTTTTCATGTAGTAGTATGCATTAGTTTGCATTTGTGTACATGAAATTGAGTATTCTATGTATTGAATGGCTGAAATGTATGTAAAAATTAAATGATGGCTAAATGAACAATTGACAGTTGGGCAGATCTCAAGATTCTCTTCAATAGGGCAAACAGACAAGTTTGTCTAAATGAAAGAAAGAGAACACAAGCGGTTGGTCCTCTATATGTTGTAAAGAAGCATAAATGATTATGCACGTGTTTAGAAAATGTGTATGCATGATATGTGATTATTATGATATCAATGGGCAATAGCATGATGGTTCTATACATGAAGAAGACCCACTATGCTACTATGGCTATGGAATAAAAAATCATGATAATGCAAGATAAACAATTTTATCATTTATTTAAAGTGTACCATACAAATATGACCTTTTGTCATGATAAAAGTAAATATTTTCACATGTATATGACCTTTCTAATGTGAGATATAATCATGAACTTATATGAAGATAAACAATTTTATCATTTATTTAAAGTGTACCGTACAAATATGACCTTTTGCCATGATAAAAGTAAATACTTTCACATGTATATGACCTTTCTAAGGTGAAATAATTATGAACTTATATTTTTCTAATTATGACCATATTGTGCACCATACAAATTAAGAAATAAATGAATGGTATTTTTCTTCATTAATAAGATAAATTTGCACATTATGTCCCTTTGCATTTAGCTTCTTTTTCATGTGATGAATCCTTAGATAGGTTCTGGATAACCTACTAAACTTTATGCTTAACATCTTTGCACCTACTTTTGTTCATTATTTCAGGTAAAGGTAATGAATTGATAGAATGAAAGTATAAGATTACTTAGTAGCATAAATTGTATAGATATATCTATGCTTGGTGATTTTAGATAATATAGATATATGTATGATTGTTGCTTTTAGATAATGATGGTGTAATTAAATTTATAAGATGATGTAAACTCCTACTGTTATATATTTATGGTTTATGTGAATGATTAACTTTTATATGTATCATGTATTGTTATGGATATAGTATGGCTAGGTTTATTAATTTGATGAATCCTAAGTTTTGGAGGGATAATTATGAGTTGTTAGTCAAATGATAAATAATTGTTTAGTGTATGTTAGAAATAAAAAAGTTTTCCCCTCCATCTATTGTTTCCAACTTATGTATATCATATTATGTATGAATTATTTATGTTGGGCTGCGACCCTAAGTATCATAAACATATCTTTTGTAGAATTAATAGAAGAATTGATAAATTAAATTGACAAGCTTAATCTACATGAAATGATATTGATAAATCTCAGTAAGTTTTGCCTTCCACTACAAATTACACAAATACTACCCAAGGGAGAAATCCAGAGAAGGGTCTCAGGTGAATGGTGGAGCTTACCAGAAGAAAGATCGGGTGACTGTCAAAAATTTTGTAGATTATTGATAAATGATAATAAGTTGGCTTCAATTATAAGAAGTAATAGAAATAAATGTTAAAAATAGTTATGCAATATGGCACAAAAGTCACAATGAGAGGAATCCAGGGAGGAGTCACAGTTGAACATTAGTGGTGGCGCAAGATTGAGGAAATGGTCTATGGTTTGTACAAAATAAGAAGGAAATGTCAGGGGCTGTAGTGTTATATACATTTGCGATGGAATTAACTTGGTTGTAATTTTGCTGTGCAACAAACTCCTCGTATCTCGCGCAATTTAAATTTGTCTTTTTTTATATTCCTGCAAAATGATGTGATTGTTAAAAAATCCATCACAAACTTATTACTTTTTGCAACGAACTTTTCCCATCCCAAATCCAAAAAGCTTGCTAAACAAATCATGTGTATCACATTTTCATTGCAAACTCCCTGCTGCTAAATGATTGATTTCCTGCAGTGCGGCATCTTGCTATTTTGCAATATCTATTGCATTGGCCGACTGATTTATCTAATTTTAATGTATGTAAACTTAATGATGTTTAATATTCTACGTGGCCTATAAATAAAGCGATATGAAAAAATCTAATTTTTGAATTTTATGGGCGGTTTATTTGGCATATCTCAGTTTCCAAATGAAGCAGGTTTCATGTTGTGCTAAAGGCACTTAAAAAATCAACAAGGAAATACTCTTTGTGCCGTCGTATAGACGAATAATGGTCTTTGCACCTGAAGCATCTTATTTGTTTGTTGATAATTAATGGGCTGATTCATCTTTAAGAAAGCCATTAGCAGATTTGTCTTTGATGGTGAAAGGTGAACATGATTGATGGCTTTTTATTTTTTATTTTCTCTCTAAAAATTTCTAGTTAAATGATTTTCATGGTAATTTATATTGTTAACAGCTTGACATTACAACCTCTACTTCCTCAGCAGCTTTGAGCTGAAAGAACATGATGATATTTACCATTCTTCAGATGAAGGAATTAATTATGCTCTTTTTTCAATGTGAGATGTGAAGCTTTTTTTATGAGGATTTAAAATCGTAACGGTTTGCTTCCAGTTTATTTCACATTGAAGCAATTTTGGTTGCTGCATTCCTACTTGTGGCTGTGTTAAGCCTTATGGGCATCAGGATTAAGGCTTTGTATAAATTCTTCTAGGAGGATAGATGATGTGGATTTTGATTCTTTCAAATATTAAATGTTTGAATTTCGCTAAATTTTTCGTCCTGTTTATGTTATGCTCTGCAAATTACGTTGGCTGTTTATGATCGTAGCTGTGAAAGACGTAGTAATTTCTCTGCTATCTACCAGGTTTCCATGGCTCAGGTTGTGGTTTGACTAAGGTTTTGTTTGAGAACACGTTGAACTTTCGTCTGGTTGCATGGAATACTGCAGCTTGGAAAAATTCATGTTTGGCCACAGAGCGTTTTCGGAACGTCTCTGGACGTTGTATGGCAAGAACCACGAACTTTCGTCATTTCAGAATGGAGACGGTGAGACCCGTTCCCTCTAGTGACTTTTGCAGGATTCAAATGAAGCCTAACTTTGATTTTGATTGGTATTTGCAATTCTTTTATCTTCTAAAATTAGAGTTACTGGTGGATGCATACGAAAGTGTATGTATAGTTTTAATGAGCTGTAAACTAGTGTTGGTTCCAAAGAAGGTTCTTGAGAGGAAAAATATTATGTCTGCACGTTCACACGACTACAGCCGGGTGTAACATTGTCCAGCGCCGACGTGTATAGCGATGTGGTGCCCGGGGGTTAGCCTTATGGATGTGCGGTATAATCTAAATATCAATAGTATTCAGTAAATCATATTAAATATCAAATGTAATGTTATTTCGATTAATATTGTAATGATATTGTTATTTTAAAAAGAATAATTTTATTTTTTATAGTAATTTTCTAATATAATTTTTTTTTTATTTTGATATGATAGGTCTGATTGATGTTGAGGTGATATTAAAATTTAGCTTGAATGTTATTTTTAAATTTATTTTTTAAAAGTAAATCAAGATTAAACATTTTTGTATGTATTAATAACATGATGCTTTATAATAGAGTGATTTACATGAATAGCATAAAATTTTTATAGATTTATGCATGTAACATCTGAGTTTATATATATATTCTTATAGCCCAATCTTTATTGACTGTTTTCTTGTACTATTATATATGATACCCCTTACAATCATCTCATGTGTTTTCCACTGGAGAGCAACACTAATAATTTTAAATGAAATTCTTTTACTTCTACCTTTAATGTTCTTCAAAGTCATGCACAATATAGCCATGATAATTTTCTGTATTTAGCACTGCGTATTGGCGCAGAGCATGTCTTGGTAAAATAGTATTTGGCTAACCATCTTGCATGCTATTATCTTCGTTTGCCTCCGGCTTGCTTGAATTGTAACTGGTGGCACTATCCATCATTTCATCTTCGCACGTGATTGACAAAGACTTGGAAGTTTTTCAAGTTGCAGATTTTGAAAAGTGATTATTCCTAATAATAAAAACATAAATATCTTTTTGTAGTTTCACAGAGATGATGAAAAACTATACTCATGTGAATCATTGAAATTTTCTGATGGCTTTCCCATATTTTGTTGTTGAAAATTAGAGACAATTTCTCTTTAATCTTCGTTGAGGTCATAAGAAGCATTAGAAACTCATTTTACAGCCAGTCAACTGTCTCACACAATGTCTCCCTTTCCAAACTCTCTAGAACTCTCCACAAAACTCTCCAAAAAATAAGAGGCAGCCTCTTAAAGAACAAGAGAGTCCCTAAATCTCTCAAAACCATTCGTTCTTTAGTTAGGGTTCCAAACAACACCAAAAAACCTTCTAAGATTACTATCAAACATAATTGTGTAACTCTATGTTGGTAAGTGGCACAGGTGTGCAATTGCCTCACATTGTTGTGTTGTTTACCAACGCCTACTTGTTGCTCTCTCTATCTTAAACAAAGATTTCTGATGCGGGCTCACTAGTCTCCCGCTTGGATGCATTGTACGCCTGGCACGGGGACGTTAGTGGTTGTAGCATACTTATTGCTTTCTCTATTTCCTAGTATGTGCCATGATAGAAGGACTGACAAATGAGTGATTGTAACTAACAAACAGGCATTGGTCACTTGCATATGGGCTTTGGTCACTAGCAAATGGGTGCAAGTCCTAATATTTGGACAATTCCACACTTGTATCATGTATTAAACAGTGAATACACCTTCAACAAGCATAAAACCATCATAAACATTAATTAAAAGATATACTTCATATCACAAAAATGCTGCATTTTTCAGTCATATTAATTTATCTAAACTTATCTATTTCTTGCTTTCAAATAATCTCATAACTAAACTTGGAGACAACTGAATGAATTTGTGGCTCTCTTTTGATGATTTGTTTGTTCTTTAATAAGATCACATGATTTCAAATAAAAGGGTGCAAATATTATGTAGGATTTGGATTTTCATTAATCTCTAATAACTTGACTTTTCTTCAATTAACTTCTTTCTTAGCATAAACAAATGTGAAAACTCTCATTCCAATTTGACTAAAATATATTCATTAATCAAAGGTGTATTAAAAAATTAACTATTAACCAGACAACCCTAATTCACTTAATTTTTTTTCTTGAATATAATATTAATGAATTTCATTAAGAAAGGTTTTAAGACTTAGTAATTAAGAAAAGGATTTGACATCAATTTTTTATTTTCATGCTTAATCTCAAGTTTCTTCTCAGAAAAAATTGATATTTCTTTTTTTCTTTACAATCAGAATCTTCTTGAAAAAAAAAATTTCTTTTCTTTTTTCCTTTCTTCATTTGCTCTCCATTTTTATTCTAATATTTCTCCTCTTTTCCACTGAAAATTATTAATCCAGTTAAGTTGTATTTTAATAAATTTGAATGTCTAAACTTTCATAATTAATAATTCTTAATCTCTTCTTAATATGAATAAAAAATATCTTACTATTCTGACAATCTAATGGCATAAGGATCTGTGATAAGTGTTAAATAATTATTAAATCAATTTAAAATCTAATCTTTTGATGAATATTCACATGACTTTTAAAGTTATTATATAATTTTATAAATTACAAGGGATCCTCTTCTGAGTTACTATTATGGAATAGAGTCTAAGATTTAGATATGTAAATTATATTAAGGCAGGTACACAACAAAACTTTCTCCCAAACTTATTTTTAAAAACATACTTCAAACGAAATGCAAATATAAAGAGAAAAAAAAAAACACATACAACATACTTCAAATCAAATGCAAATTACAAAGAAAAAATAACAAGAACATAGAATCAAGTCATAAGATAACATATGATTTGCCTCTTAACTAGTGCTTGGTTTTATATTCTTAGTCAAATAATGCTATATCCACTGATTATGATTACCCGAAAGTCAAGACTTTCTTAGAACCTATCCTATCACCCCCCTAAATACAACTTCAATCTTTGAACAGTTTTCTTTAATATTTTGGAGTTTCACTATCTTGGATGTCTATAGCTCCAAAAGACTAATCTTTGACCACAGTGAATGATCCTGATCACCTAGAAATAAATCTTTCAAGAAATAATGTTGAATTATAAGTGTCCAGGTTGAAAATATTTCCTAATGTGCTTTTGATCATGCCATTTTTTTATCTTCTGTCTATTGAGCTTGGTATTCTCATAAGCTTCCACTCTAATATCTTTCAATTTATTCAACTATGGAAATCTCTTTTTTGTCGAATGCTTTAAATTGTAATTAAGTCCAATAATTTTCCAAAATGCTTTATATTTCAATTCCACAGGCAAATGTCAGACCTTACCAAAAATAAACCTATAAGGAGACTGAGAATGAAGTTTATAATGTCTGCATACCACAAAATTTTTTCATTACAAATGGAAAAGAGTTGCTTGTTAAGAAAACTCTTATAATATCATCAAGGAACTCCTCAATTTTTTTCTATTAAAGCCTAAACGATTGGTCCACTACTTGAATTTCCATACCTTTTCTATTGATGATTTTAATATCAAATTATTATAACAAAAGGACCCATAAGTTCAAACAGGGATTGTCATCGTTCTTTGTTATAAGATATTTGATAGCAGAGTTGTCGAGGTACTCTATGCCTCTAGTATCAATAAAGTAAGAAATAAATTTATCAAATGCTTACACTATCATCAATAGCTCTTTTTCAATAGGGGTGTAATTCACTTGGGCCTCATTCAAAGTATTACTAGCGTGGTATATTGCATGAAAAATCTTCTCTCCTCTAGCCTAGCATTGCCTCTACTGCATAGTCACTTGCATCGTTCAAATAGAAGATCCAATCAGGTGCAATAATTATAATTTTGTATTTTAGCATATTATGCAATATGATCCATATTCGTATAGCATAATCAATAATGATTAATATACATACATTCATACATACATACATAAATGCGCGTGTGCATTATATATATGTGTGTGTGTCGCCTACCATGACTTTTTGGTTAGCAGAGTTTGTAAGACTCATGGAGTTACGGGTTCGATCTCGCCTATGTGCGAAATGAAATTCTTAAGCAAATGAGGTTGATTGGGAGGCTCGTTTAATAGCCTCTGACCAATCTTTAAACACTTGTGTGTGTGTGTCTACTATGACTCTTTGGTTGACAGTGTTTGCAAGACCCATTAGGTCACATGTTTGATCCCTCCAATGTGCAAAATGGAATTTTTACGTACATGAGTTTATTCGGGAGGCTCATTTAATAGCCTCATGCCTATATATATATATATATATATATATATATATATGTGTGTGTGTGTGTGTGTGTGTGTGTGTGTGTGTGTGTGTCACACATAATTTTTACGTACATGAGTTTGGTCTGAAGGCTCATATAATAGCCTCATGCATATATATATAACTTAATTTTCTTTTTATGTGTTATAAATCTTAACTATAATACCTAAAAAATATTAAATAAGAGAATGATGAAAAAAGTAATTATAAGCTTAGGATCTTGAAGCTCTAGTCATCAGAATTAATAGATTAGCTTGAATTGTTTGAATTATCTGTTTCTAACCAAAAGCTAGTTTGAAATTCTTAAATCATTAGCTTCTTTCAGACATTTCTATGCTTTTGAGCATCATCAACATGTGAGTTAACTTTTTTTTCCAATTTTAACCTAAATGATTGGCACTCAAATTTTCATAGAAATATTATGAGATCATCATCATATTCCAAATTATATTTATCATCATCAAAATATTTAGTACAAGCCGATGGTTAAATTCAAAGACATTAAAGAGTGACATAAAAGTCCAATAATAACCTCAGCTTTATTGGCTGGCTTCTAATTAGATTAATCAAAGTCTCAACCTACTCGAGATCAATTAGGAGAAATTGATGTATATGATTGATGTTAAGCCTCTTGAAAGAGTAAAGACTTCGGGCGTCCAGTTCATAAGTTAGTGGCATTGGCAAGTTTTTGCTAGAACATGATTATTCTATTATTGGTAAAAAGTTCCAACAACATGCTCAATTGATTGGAGAAGAATTTAAGACTTGTGTCAATTGATTATTTACTTAATTTATCATATATGATTAAATAGAAAATATAAAAAATATATACATTGAAGATCTATTTTCACTTGTGCCAACTTGAATCTCGATAAAGCATGACATGTGATTATGATTGAACTAGAATAAGACTTTGCATCATCCAATTGAGTCAAATGCACTATTATGTGAGATCAATTGCACAAACTACGAGCCCAATCAAGGACCTAGTTTGGCAAATAAATATTTGATATAAGCTCTTCAACCAAGATTTGACTACACTTGAATATATATCATGGTCCAAGTGCAATCTCTAAGCCATATTTGTCTCAATTGGCCCATTAGAGGTTAAATTAAGTCAAGCCAATCCTATAACTAATACCAATTGACTCAACCACACCTTGGTTTAAGTGGTATAAACATGGCCTAATCTCCTCCTTAGCATAGTTGTCCTTCCTTAAATACAAGACATCTCTTATAATCAAATTCAGCAAAAATAGAACAAAAATGCAAAACAAACAAATTGTGTGCTCAATATACCAACACATGTATATCTTCTAATAATACAAACACAAAAAAAAATATTTTTTGAAATCCATTGACATACAACAATGGACAGAGGTGGGGGAGAAGAAAGGTCTTTGCAGTAGGTACATCCACAGCTTCAGCAATAATGACTCTAGTTCTATCAACGTTAATTACGGCGTTGACAGCATAGCCAGCATAGGGATAGCCAGCTTAGGGATGGATATATATGACAAAACGAAAAGATGTGCAACATTTTATAATCTGCAAGTGATGTTGAAATTATACTGAGAAATCAGCTTTTTCAGATAAATTTATGTGGTAGGATAATGGAAATAGAACAGTGGAAGTGAGTGCTGACAAAGTGCGCCCACTGGGAGTGTTGCCTTTGCTCAGAGCCCAATGCTTATGATTTTTTGCTGTCCCACTGGACTCAACAAGCCACCAATTATTTGGCATCAATCATGGCAGCAAAGGTGTTGGAATGTACTGTATATTAGTTGGAAATAAAGTAAAGAATTTTAAAATATGTGATCATAAGAACTTTTTTTTAATTCTGTCTTCATAACATCAACTAATATGCAGCATGGCATAAAATTTGTGATAAAATGTACAGACTTTTTGAACATGATATAAGAATTTTAGCATGAATTTAATCAACATTATGGCACAGCACAACACAAGAGCTGGATTACCACATAGCACAAAATAATAGAAGAAATGATAACATTTATGGAAAAGTCTTCAGTGATCAAATATAGCAGAGTAGGGAAGAGGAACATGCAAAAAATGAATAGGTGGCTGGTGATAGACTACCTAAAGAAATTGTAAGGGTTTCTTGTTTTGAAAGCAATGTTTTTTAAACTTTTGCAAACTAAAAACTATATTATTAGAAAAGAGGATAGCATAATCTTAGGGTGATTTACATATATAAAAGTTTGCATTTTTCTTGAGTTTTAATATTTATATATTTGAAATGTTAGTGTCATAAAAATAATTGAACTTTGAATGATTTTGTATATAGGAAAAATGTCAGCATGAATCCTTAAAAGATCAAGCGGTTTGAGGGGAACAAATGATTGGTTAGCTTAGCTCGCTTGTCAAAATGATCAGTGATCTCGTCGAACTCAAACGACCGGTCAAGTCATCCGACCGACATAATTGATCAAACACGACCTAGGCAACCAACAGTTAGAAGTAAAAGTCAGTCAGTCATAAATTATGTCCAACCGACACAACTATTCATGAAAGTGGTTATATTAACTACCATAGAAAACAAAAAAAACAAGAAATACTCTCAAAATGTTGAGATAAAGGGGATGATATTGTAATTGCATAATCAAGCTAGCTACCTATGATTATAAATAGGGGTTATTTTATGAATAAATGTTATACGCTCTTCTTCCTTAATTTTCATTGATCATGTGTCATATTTTCCTTTTCTCTTTTCTTCTCTTCTTTCATACTTTATACTCTCGGGGCATGCTCAATACGATAATTTAGGATCAAACATTTTAAAAGGTGGTGGGGTGAGCGTGAACATGTCACAGAAAATAAATAGAGCACTACAGGATGGTGAGACTAGCTGAAGAGACACAAAGACAATGGAATCCACTCGGGATTTCATACAACAACAAATTCAACAGAAAATGCAAGAGTTACAAAAGCAGTTGTTTGATTGGTTTAAATGATCTTCAATAAGAAATCACACAAATGCAAGATCAACCACCTTCCCCGGTAGAAGAGTCTCACGAAACTTAACCTCACTGGGAGCAAACCAGAGAGGAGCCACCAATTGCAAGTGTTCAGAGAATGATTCCAACAATCAACGAGTAAGAAAATTACCAGCATGAGGACACTTAGATCACAATAGTGGAGAGGAACCCCAAAACACAAGATGAGGTACCTCCAGCACCAGAAAATCCATTCTTTTGGCAGAATCAGGAAGCTAAACCACCAACAAAATTATGACATTTCCACATTTGGACTTTTATAAAAGAAAGAGTGATTTGACCGATCATGTGGCTTCATTTTAATTAGTGACCAAAATGTTGTGGATTAATGACTCCACGGAGTGCCGTCTATTTCTAACCACCCTTAAGGAGATGGCCCTCAGGTGGTTCAATAAACTACTACCAGGGACCGTGCCCTATTTTTCTGAATTCAAGAAAGTGTTCGTGGCTTACTTTGCTAGAGTCTAGAAACTGAAGAAGAAATCCCAGGCTCTGTTACAGCTTAAGCAAGGTGAGAGTGAAAACCTTCATTTCTATATCACCCATTTTTTGGAAGGAAATATTGGATGTCCAGGACTTATGCCCAGTCATCACACAGAGTGCTCTAACTCAAGGAGTGAGAGGGGTCCACTTCAAATTCAATTTGGATTTTTGTGAGCCCAAAATGTTGGTTGAATTGCTAGAGATCGCCAAAAATTATTTCTTCCAGTTTTTTATCTTATTCTCCAGCCCTAGGAGTTGGAGTTTGTAACACGAGAAAATTTGCACAAGATCTTCTTTGACGATCTTGAATGAAAAGTAGTAGTTGAACAAGTCAGTTGGCCAAGGGATGGTCGAGCATTGACAGAAAAAAAAATGAACGTAGTGATTTCGGTGATTGAATTTAGCATGACTTGGTCCAAAATCACCCCATACCAATTGAAAATTCCCTTCAACCCTGTACATAGTGGAAATTACATGCCTCATCGAAATTGATACCGGTAGAACACTAGGTCATTCCTGGAGTTGTTCGTTCCTTAATCAAAACTCTTGACGACCCAGAGCATAATTGTTTTATCAAAAACATACTCAATCAACTTCTACGCATCTTCCTTGGTTAGGACAAAATCCTCCACCGTGGGGTAGGTACAAAAAATCCCTAGGAGAATACTTACAGGGTACAAAAAATCCCTAGGACAAAGGAAAAAAAGGAGATAAAGAAAGTATCAGAGGGGTTTTGGAAAAAGTTTCAGCCCTAGCACATCACGATCTATTTATAAGATGGGTGCGGGAGTCGAAGCATCCGAACACCATCATTCCAAAATATCTTGATATTCAAAAAAAGTGTCACATCACATCACATGAAATATAGTTATAAATACAATATATACTAGAAATTATTTTTTGTTTAAAACGAAAGAAACAGTTATAAGAACTATCCAGAAAGAAAATATTTAATAAAAAAGTATCGAGCCACTTGAGCCGAGAAATTTTCCTAAATAAGTAGTCACTTGAACAAAAAGACATCACCAAGCTTGAGATAATGGCCCAAATTGGTTTCTTGTTGAGTCTGACCGATCTGCAACTCTGCCCAGAGAGCCACCACCTCATTAAAAAGAATCTGCATTTTTCCTTCCATCCTCTAACCCGAGCTTGTAGATCTTGAATGAAATCATTATCCAATCCACTGGAGGCATGCTCAAAAGAGTCCGCCATCTCATTCACTCTATGCTCCAGTGACCCAAAAGATTGTTATTAACTGCCATCCATTCCTTGCGCAGTATTGAAAAGATTGGCCAGCCGATTGATCACATCGTCTGTCGGTGTTTGGTTCTCTTTGATCGACTGGTGAAGCACAACAGTTGAAATTATAGGTTCAATAGTAACATTGGTCGATCTTGACGTGGGAGCGTTGACTTCTGCACTTCGGGTAGAGGAGCGTTAGAAGTCTCTGTTGTACCAAGTTGTTCAAGTACACCAGCTATCTCTTAGGTGATCAGTTCAAGACCCTTCCAAAACGATCGGAACAGGATCCGAGAGAGGTGCTGAAAGCCCTTGTTTTCCACCATTCTTGCCGCTTTTTCTAGCCAATTGCATCAGGGTTGGCAGAAGGTACGACTTGATCATTTAAAACAATCTCACAATCCTTGTGTTTCTTTTTTTTACAACCGCCATCATCTTCTTTATCATTTTGTTTACAGGGGTAGGAGGATGCTAAGGAGGGAGTTGAATCTCTTCTAGAGCCATTCGAAGTGCCACATCATCAAAATAATCTGAGAGCCTCACATCAGACATGGAGGAATTTTGAAATTAGAGTGAGAAGAGAAGAGTATTGACCCTATTTATAAAGATTTTATGGGCGTGAAAAACTAGAAATTAATCATTGCATGTTGATGAGATTTATATAATCATTTTCTTATCCTTTTGTAGTTACCTAGGAGCAAGAAAATCGAAGAACTAATATGTATACAAGAAAAATGTCAGCATGAATCCGAAAGTGATCAAGCAGTTTGGTGAGACTCCACTATTTCCGATTGGAATTCCATGCAAGGAGTTATCAAACGTTTGGATAGCTTAGCCCACTTGTTAAAATGGTCGGTGATTCCTTCGAACCAAAACGACCGGTTGAGTCATTCGGTCGACATAATCGATCAAACGCAATGCAACTTACAATTAGAGGTAAAAGTCAGTTAGACATATATTATGTCCAACCGACACAACCATTCATGAATTTGATATCCATTCAATTATTTGTATTTGAGATATGATTATATTAACTATTATAGTTAGAGAAAAGACGG
>NW_018250367.1:0-4956 GCF_001263595.1 Phalaenopsis equestris | reverse complement strand
AGCATTTCTTTAAAAACGTCATTTTGACTCCAAATTTCATCCTTTTTGCTTTCTTTTTGCTTTAAGCCCTAAAAATCAACAACCTGTAAGAAAACATAAAAAAACCTTCCATTAAAGTGCTATATCATCAAAAATAGGTATAAAATATGAGTCTAAAAATGCATATATTTTTGGTGTATCAAGAATCAAGGGTCAAAGACCATTATATATATATTAATCAACAAGATTTAGCTCATCACTTCTACCAACTCTTGGCTAGGAGAAGACAGGTCGACCAATTGCATCCACAAATTTAGCCTTCCGATAGCAAAAATCAAATCGCTTGCTCCCCAACTCTACACCCAACAAGAGAGTAATAGCATGGACCACTGACAGTGCCTACGAGACCCAAGCGATCGATAAAGCTCGACGAGATCCTATAAAGTCCAACTGGCCAAGTCCGAGAACAACGAGGTCATGAGCTCACAAGAGTAAAATATATAGAATAGCCTGTACAGTTCTATTGACTCTTGACTAGAAGAATACAGGTCGACCAATGGTGTCTACGAATCTAGCCTTCCGACAGCATAAACTGAATTGCTTGCTCCACAACTTTACACCTTTCAAGTCTTTAATAACACAACCAACCAAGAGCACCTACCAAACCTAGTAAACCAACAAAGCTTGAGGAGGTCACCAAGCTCAGTTGACTAAGCTCAAGGCAGTAAGGCCCTAAGCCTATATAAGTGAAATACCTATAATAACTTATACAACCACCCTTCAAGTAGGGGTATAAAAGTAACTTCATTTATTACCCTTTTTATCTATAAATAGGGGGCATTTCATGAAAAAAATATTACACAATTTTTTTCATTATTGTGCTCTCTCTCTCACACCTTATATTCTATTCATTGGGTGTGATACATGGGACAAAATTGGATTCATCATCTTAAAAAGTGCGATGAGCATGAATCATGTCAGTAATAAAAAGAGGAGCGCCACAATGAGAAGAAACCCACTAAGGAGACACACAAACATGAAGTGTACTAGGAACTTTGTACAACAATAGATTCAAGGGTTGAAGGACCAGATGATGGGTTAGATGTTGAAGACCATCTGAGCAGAAATGGCAAGGGAAATGGAACAAAACCCTCAGAAGGAAGTGTCGAAGCACAATAGCCAAAGGTTGACTCAAGCTCCTGAAATAGTAAGTGATTTCAAGTACCAACATAGTGTTGAGTTTATGTCGATGGATAAATACTGATTCAGGCATATTGAGGCACCATGTTAGCCACATGATGACTTCTCTTGGCAAAATTTTGATGTTGAGCCCTCAAAGAAATTTAAATTCCCCTCATTGGAGTTCCACAAGGGTCAGACTGATTCACCCGATCATACAACCTCTGAATCAACCATCTGCCTACTAAGGATTATCGAAACCTGAAGTGTTGCATGTTCTTCACCACACCAAGGGAGTCGGCCCTCCGACCAGCTAGAGTGATTATCTCCTTTGTTGACTTCAAGATAATGTTTGTGAAGTACTTTGCCAGAGCTCAAAAGTCATGGAAAAGTTTGTAGTCCTTAATGCAGGTCCGGCAGGGACAAAACAAACGCCTCTGATGAGTGCTTAACATGCTTAACATACGTCATTGCCCTTATAAAACAATGAAAGAGCGTAAACTCTAACATGAAACAACAAGATTCTCTCCTTTCACTCTCTTTATGAACTCTCTAACTAATAATTTCATAATTTGATATAAAAAGCACCAAGGTATCATGTATATATAAAAAGAAATTTACATTCATATCACACAATTCTTCTTTATTTTCGTATCTCAAGTCTAAACTTCAAAATTTTCGCACATTGCACTCCAAACTTTATATCATATCACACAGAGCAATATTACTATTTAAAAAAAATGAAATTTACATTCTCATGCATAGTTGTAAAGGACCTAAGTACCACTTATGTAAATACAAAAATTTAACTGTGAGATATATAAAAACATAAGAATTGTGTGCATTTCATATCTCAAACCTAAACTTTCACACTTAGGCGCACAGCACTACAAAAATTAACAATGGACCAAGAACAACAATTTTAAAATTCTAAATGGGGCATTTATATACATAGCACACATATCTCATGGATGTGAGAAATATTTGCGTACATAAGACATACAAAGATGCAGAGCTGTGTACATCACGTTATACCCCCTGTAATCTCTCTGTAACCTACCTGTAAGTTAGAAATATATGAAAACTAAACCGCAAAATTTACTAGTTACAGGTAAGTTACATGGAGGTTATAGGGGGTATAACGCAGATATAACCCTCAATACCCTCCCTATAACCTACCAGACATACGCAGCGCTGCTTTCTTCTTACGCACGCAGATATTTCTCCATGGATGTACTTCTCTAACTCCAAAACCTTTTATTTACACACATAGAGCACTCAATTCTTTTGTATCACATCACAAATATCACTAATTACCACATTTTAATAGTTAATTTCACATTTACGAGGTGTTATGTGGGTAAATATGAAATTTTTGGTGTGAGATATGTAAATCCATAAGAATTGGGTGCTACTTATGCAAATTCATCATTCTAAAATTTAAAAAAAGGAAATACACATTTTCAAGTAGGGATTTAAAGAACCAAAGTGTCATGTGTGTAAACATCAAAGTTCTGGTGCATTTACATACGTAACACTCAATTTTTATGGATTTTATGTATCTCCCACCAAATTTCCATATTTACATGGAAAACCCTCAATTCTGCCTCATGTGCTACAAAAATAGCATTAATGGCCCATTTTAAATAGTCAAATCCACCTTTTTTATGCATTGGTAATGTGCTATGCATGGAAATGTGAAAGTTTAGGTGTGAGATACGTAAATCCATAAGAATGTCATCTTTAGAATTTAGGTGTTTGATGAGGGAAGACCAAGAAGATTGGGCATAGTATACATAATCTGAAAATGCAAAAAACATTAACAATTCAAATTAAATAAGAACTTGGAGGAAGATTGGAATCGAGATTATCATCAATTTGACTGTAAGAACTCGAGAAACGGTTGAGTCTTGCAAAATTGCGATCGAAGGGGTTCGATGGTTTCAGAATTCAAACGCACATGGGAGGCAGAAATAAGAAATTTCGACGTCGATTCAATATTAAAGGTCATTTCTGACGGCTTTCCAACAGTATGAGACCCATCGGTTAATAATAACTTAATAACCAATGGATTTAACTGTTGTTTTATATCCACTAACTGTCATATATTAATATAGAAGAAATGATGATTGACTCTCTCATTGAGTAGAAGTCGTAGGTTTATAATTTGCTATGAACCGATGGATTAGAACATTGATCGCTACTTACATACCGTTAGAAAAGTCTTTTACTAGAAAGCAAAGGTTTAATCTGTAGAAAATTCGTAGGTTGAAAATGCTGTCGATAAATCGTCAGAAATTAATTTAAATTTCATACACTAAATAAGCTGCCAGTTATTCCACCGGTTTTAATTGTCTCTATTGTAATGATCAATTTACATTAGGAAACTTTAGTCCCTCATCATCGCTTTGATGAGCACATGCCAATTAACAATGGTCGTGCAACTGGATTTTTGTTTTTGAATTTTATGAATTTTAGAAAAAAAACATGCTTTTTTTCTTAGGAACATATCATCAATTAACAATCATGTACGCATTAAACCAGATTTAACTTATAATTTAGTTCGTTCATCAGGCTAAATAACTCTTGAAATAACCCAGATCAATCCTCAACATTATTTTCTTAGTTTGAACCAGTTCTTCGACGATCCTCTGCTTATGATACAAGTGCCAACACACATTTAATTTAATCCACACACCCACAAAAATAATATTTTTATTTTATCTCGAGGCAACATAATTCAGTCAAGCTCATCCTTAATCAATTTTCTTACTTATTGAATGATGAGCTTTAGAGATGGCAATATGCTCCTTAGTTCTCAAGGCAAGGGTTATGAATTCGTGCTATAGCTTAAGCATTGCACTTCCTTAAGCTTCAAGTACATGCATAACTTCTTATTAGTCAAGCAAGGCTTTGCTCATTTGCAATCTCATTTGTTTCAATTGAAGCCATCACTTCACTTACCTTTCAAGTAATATTTGAGTGACACAAATTCTAAGCAACAAATATTATACTTGAAGTCCTTCATAATTTATCAAAAAGCCTCAACTCACTTGAATTTTAACTCTGATGTTTGCATCATGGAAAAAAATGATTGGATACATTTGAATCAATGATAAAAATAAATGCTGAAGTCAAAGCCATCCATCCTAAAGATTTGAGCTCCTTGAAAGGATGATTCACTTGTGGGTCCAGTTGAAATTCACATCATTAGTTGTCTCCTTGAAAGGCTTAGGTGGTGCATTATTGTTTGAAGGGAAGGCAACATAACTAAGATCAGAATCAGAATTAAGAGAGAAAAGTACAGATCTTTTTGCTTGGGTGATTAAGTTATATAAAATATGATGTGAATACCCCCAACCTCTAACAGGTATGAGATTCCAGACATTGCTTGTCTTATTTGAATCTTTTATGTGCAATGTTTTCAGCAAGGAAAAGGATTTTTTTTTTTCTTCTTCAGTGAGGATATCTGTCAGATAGTTACAAGAACAAAGAAGAAAAACTAGCAGCAAATTAAAAAAAAAAAAAAACTCAAAAAAAGGCATGTAGGCCAAAATTTGACAATTTGGGAGTCTGCCATCTACAAGAATAAGTATTAGATATTTATATTTAGGAATTGTCGAAGGCTATGATACGAACCCTGACTATCGCTCTGCGTCTATAATTCGAGAATCACATCATACACTCGGGGAGAATCGAACCCCAGATCAGAGGGGACTTACAATTGACAAGTAGATGACTGACCAACATATTTGAGTACGCGGCGCACGCACGCACGCACACACACACACACACACA
>NW_018250366.1:111629-112081 GCF_001263595.1 Phalaenopsis equestris | reverse complement strand
CCATTCATATTGGAATATCACCTTGACCCCAAATTATTAGATGTTGTATCCTCTATCTAGGTGCACAATTTGAGCATTTTTTCAAAGACATAAGAGATCTCTAGACAGAGATATTAATTTTCTCAGTGTTTATGCATTTTCTATTCAAATAATTATAGAAAATTTTATGTGACTTAGAAAATTCTACAAAAATTCATATAAGCTCCCTATGGCCAGAGTAATCTTAGAAAATAATTTCATGATTTTTAAAAATCAAAACATCAATGTTTTGAGCAAACCTTAATTTGCTTAAAACATTTAATTTGAAGTACACAGACATTAAAATCACTTGATTTTTGTTCTCCATTATGTCTCATGAGTCAGAGAACTCACCATAAAAATTTCAAAGGATTTAGAGATCATTTAATATTTTTAATTGATTTTTAAAAGTGACCATCAAATTTAAAACTTAA
>NW_018250366.1:78061-108568 GCF_001263595.1 Phalaenopsis equestris | reverse complement strand
GGATGTCATAACTTTCTTTAGTTTATTTGATCGAGCCTCACCCTCAATTCTTGTGTTCATCCTTCGGGATAAATACAAGATTTGAGGTAAAGCGCTCTTTCATCTAAACTATGAAAATTATGGGGTCAGTTTGACTTCATCTTTTTCAAAACTAAAATTTTTTAAAACGTCCTTCCGAAGCGGGCAACGGGATTTCAATTCCGATGACCGACGGCTTCTTACGGGCAAATCCCACACAAAAAATAGTGCCGACAGACATTTAAGATGAATTTAAGAAATTGGGCCTTTAAAGGCAATTTGGGGGTTTTGCTCAACATGGTCAAATTGGCCAAATTGGGTTCAATTGAAGGGTCCAAATTGGTTTTAGACACATTTAGAGTAATTTTGGAGGTTTTGGGAAAGTTTTGGGTGCCAAGAGTTTTTTTTCTTAATTTTGGTCATTTTGGGGATATTTTGGTAAATTTAGAATTTTTTGGTAGTTTTATGTAACTTGGGTATTTTAAAAAGGTTTGAAATGATTTTTCAACAAATTTGGGTATTTTGGGTGGATTTGGGAATTTTTGGAATTTTGGCCAAATTTAGGGCTCTAGGGGTATTTAAGTAATTTGGGGGATTCTAGGGCAAAAGGCCAAGTTGGATATTTTTGGTATAATTGGGGTGCCAACCACCCTATATAAGCCATGGACCAATGGAATCCCCATTTGGGTCCTCTATGTACTAGACTTAGTTAAATCCTAGCCTAGGGCTAGTGGGTTTAGGGGATCATCTACATGAGTCTCACAAAAGATCAAGGGAACAAAGTCAACAAACACTGGGTTTAGGGTTGTGAGGGATTGTGAGTGACAGTGAGTGTAGTGAGTGAAAGTGAGTGCCTTAGCCTCAGACAAGTGCCCAGGGTTAACCCTAAGGTCAAATAGTCCTATGAAAACTCTCATTGAGCTCCCCATAATGACCCCACCTACTAAGTGCTAGAGGTTAGAGGTTAGGACCAATGGGACCAATGTGTAGAGCTTCAAGTTGAGTAAAGAAGAGGGTAGAATTTTTTATGAGTAGGGTTCCTTTTCTAGTTTTTTAGAAATAGTCGACATGAAAGTTCTATGGCTAGACCCTAGGCTACTAAAGAGGAAAAACTAAACCTCAACCAAAAGTGAGGTCAACAACATCCTTTTTAATTAATGTTGAGAAGGGCTAACACCAACCTGAGATATTAGAAATAAAGCGTCTCAGATATGCCAACTTTTCGTGGAAGGAACGTAGTTGTTTCAAGATTTTGGGAGTTTCAAGAGTTGTTTCAAGATTTTGGGAGGAGGCATTTCTAAGATAGCTTTAATCTTATCCGGGTCAATCTCGATTCCCCGATGATGGACAACGAATCCTAGAAATTTCCCGGAGGTTACGCCGAAGGCGCACTTTAAGAGATTCATCTTGAGATTATATTATCGTAATTGTTCGACATGACCCTCAAATTGTACAAATGGTCTATTTTATGTTTTCTCTTGATGACCAAACCATCCACGTAGCACTCCACTTGGCCTTGGCTGTGAATGAGGTCGTCAAAGATCTTCGTCATAGCTCGTTTATAAGTTGCTTCGGCATCCTTTGACCCAAATGACATCACTGTATCGCAAAAGATCACAATCGGTGTCCTGAAAGTTGTAAGTGTTGCATCTTCTGGAGCGATTTTGATTTATTTATATCTTGATGATCCGTCCATGAAAGAGGCAATCTCTTGTGTCGATGTGATGTCCACCATTAATTCTGGTATCAATAATGGAAACTCGTCTTTTAGAAATGCTTTATTTAAATCTATGAAGTCAATACATACAAGGATTTGTCCATTTTTTCTTCTTAACTTGTACAATATTGGCTAACCATGTGAGGTGCTACGCTTCTCTTACAACGTTAGCCACTATTAATTTCCTTACTTCGGCAATGACTTGTTGCTCTATCTCGAGGCGCATTTTTCTGGGCTTGTTTTACTTGGGACAGCCTTGGCATTTCATCTGGGGATAGCCCTCGATTTCATCCTGAGTTTATGCACTGCGACCTTTGAGGAGAGACCTGGCATTTCATCATAACTTCAGGCGAAGCAATCTTTAAACTTTTATAATAGCTTAATTAGCTCCATAGATTCTTCATTGTTGAGTAAAGAACTTTTAAATGTTGGTCGAGGCTGTTCTTTAGTCTTAAGGTTAACCTCCTTTAATTCATCAATAGTTGACTTAATTTCTTCTTCAAATTCTGATAGAGCATCATCTATTAACTGATCGTGAGAGTCATCCACTGCATCAAGACAATCCTCTTCCAATCTGTTAGTAACAAACATGGAAAATTTAGAGTCATCGACTGGTCCTACAGCACCAAATCTAAGACCTTTTTTAAGTTAGAGGTTCTACTTTTAACATTCCATAATTTTTCAAAATGTTGTAGCTTATCTTTTGGCATCTATTTTGCTACATATCCCTATTGAATTAACTTTTTCAACGAGAAAAGTAACCAAAAGGTAATTCCATTAATTCATTAGAATTCTCTTCTAAATTTAGATGATTTTTAGAAATAGTAGAAGGGGATGCACGGTAAAACTTGATTAGATATAAACCAACACTATGGACTTTGTTGACCTCTAAACTCTCAACCTTTTGAGAGTAGATTTGAGTAAGGGTCATGACGGTCACATAGTGGTTAATCTGATCGTACATCGACACATATTCTTCTTTCTCCACATCTTCCAAGGAAATTTCATACTGTAGTTTCTTTTGTTTTATCATCATCATTTCTTCCTCAGAACTTTCTTCATCAAAACTCCCTTACATGTCGATGTTGATGGTCGGCCTAGTCCGTTCAACAATCGTGTCATGTCGGTTCTTCCTCGTCCCGTCTCCGGCCTCGACCTCGGGTGTATGGGCTAAAAGAACCTCCACCAGCTTGTTGTGAAGAAATGGTGGTAGATCATTGAAGAGGAGTTGAATGACCTCCTCTTTGTGATCCTTCTAAATCTTCACTTTTATTTGCCACAACTTCATGAGAGAGCATTGTTTTCTTTAGAGATGCATAGTAGGCAGCGTCTTCATGAATGCCCACTTCATGAACTGAAAATGGTTGTAAATCTTCTTTAATGTAATGTTCTTGTCCTTCTTTGAAATATTTAATGCATTGGTGTAGAGACAACGAAACCATATTATGCTCGTGAATCCATAGTCGTCCCAGTAAAGCAATGAAAGAGGTCTCTGAATTGATGATGTGGAATTTCGCAGTTGTTACTAGTTCTCCAACTTTCATTAATAGTGTAATTGATCCAAGGGCTATTTCTGTCTTTTGGTTATATCCTCTTAACATCATTTTATTGCATGTAAGCTCCTGAGCTTCAATGTCCAAATATGTTAATGTCTGTAGCACATTAAGTTAAGTGATGCTCCAGGATCTACCAAAACTCTAGATAATACAAATCTGTCGATATTAATAGAGATGAAGAGTGGTAGTTTATGGTCAGTAGTACCAAGAAACAAGTCTTCATCGGTGAAGGTTATCCCAGGTTATTTTTTCAACTTGCAAACTTCATCCGAGGATGTGTTGGCCAACTGAGCTAAGAAAATCTCTGGGTCTAGCAAAACTGTAACCAGAAATTCTCTTATTTCCTTTGACAGGATTAGTGCATCGTAAATTCTTAGTTTGGTCAGCAACCTCCTAAGATGAGCTAGCACATTATAATCCACTTTATATAATCTTGTGATCTTTACTTGACTATGTACTTCTTCCACTAGCGGAGGTGGAGGTAGCTCTTCGGAGGTAGCTCTTCCTGAGTGTCTTCCTGAGTGACTATTTGTTTTCCCTTATCCATTGGAGCTGACCTCAAGGGTAACACTTTCCCTCTCCTTAGAGTTTATTTCTATGATTTCTTCTTCCTGAGATGTTGTAGGAAAATTTTCTATTGTCTCTTTTTCTTCATCAGAGAAATCCAAGTTGATAGCAAGTGGTGTACAGTGGCACTCGAGGACTGGCTCCTCACGTCCGGTGCTATTGTAACCGGCGTTGTCGACATCTTCTTCATTCCTGTTAATAGGTTCATCAAACTTAAGTATGAATTGAGGATCGGTTTGGGAATCGAGATTAGAGTTAGATTGAGCAAAGCCAGTTATGTTATCATTAGAAACAGTTAAAACTTATCCAAAATCATAATCATTATATTCATAATACCCCGGTGGGGCAAAAAAATAATCATACACGGTCAGGGGTTCGAGGACTTTCTTCCCCAAATCCGAGAAAACCAATCTACCAGAGGAAACCCCTATACTACCCCTGAGCTATCAATCTTCACGACGTCGTTCTTCTCTTTCTTTTCTAGTTGTGGCAATTTCTTCCCCAAATCCGAGAAAACCAATCTACCAGAGGCAACCCCTATACTACCCCTGAGCTATCAATCTTCGCGACGTCGTTCTTCTCTTTCTCTTCTAGTTGTGGCAATCTCTCTGGCAAATTTCCATCTTGAGCTGAGCAGGTTGTAGATTTTGAATGGTTGCCTAAGCTGAAGCAATCTAAATCTGATCCAGTATCTTTTTGGATGATTTTCTCATCCCTTACTAGGACAGCCCTATGTAGATCATCTACAGTGTTCCCTTCAACAAGAGGTTGGGTGTCATGCACAGATGCAGCAGCTCTAGTTTTGATGACATGAATATCCATGAAGTCTTCATCGAGATAGTTGTTAAAGTCAAAATCTTCATTATCATCATCAACAGAAACTCCATATTCCTGGGCTAACACAGAAATCTTGACCCTGAGCTTCTCAACCTTCTCTTCAATTATTGATTCTTGTATCATCTTAAGATCTAGGGAATATGATGAACATCCTCCACTTGTTCATCCAACTCAGTATCAATAGTTGCGATGATGTCGGATACTTCGAAACCCTTGCATCATTCCATGATCCCGCCCTATGAGCTCACTGAATCATATTGGTGTGGAAACCTTAGGTACCCATACCTTTTTCCTTAAGAGTGATGTCTTGAAACGGGGTGTCTCAATAGAGGGATCGACACGTCTGAGAGAGGCAAGCTCCCCTTGGTGCAGACATGATACAATATCGAGTAACTTCTTCATTTTTTTCCTTCAAAACTTTAAAAAAAATTCTTATGATTAATAACTGGTATAATTCTCTAACCCATACATGACTTAACCGATCTACAACCTGTAGGTCTTGGAGCAGTCATGATAGAATCGGTGGTGATGATGGTAGTATCAACTCTGCTTCCCAAGTGGAACCTGATGGGAATGCGAGCAGGCAAATTTTTAGTTGATCTTTGAGGTCGTCTAGCAGATCTGACATCTCTTAAGATTTATTTCTTCATGTGAGGGGATACTGCACATCCCACCCATTTAAGTAACTCACTGACTGAATAACCCTCTTTGGTAGCTAGTCTCTGGAATATTGTATTGACTCGGGTGATAGGAGGGGGCTTCTTCCTCTCCCTGCCATGTCCATGAGGTCACGGTAAAGTAGCAACAATCTTCTGGATACTTTTATACCCATTGGTCTCCATTAAGGGATGGAACCTACTCCCTCGCAGAAGAAGATAGGTCTTCAGCAATCCTAGTTCCTCCTAATGAGGAATTTCATCAACAGACACTTCTTCAAAAATCTTGGATTTAGCAGCCTTCCAAACCTTTCAGCTGCGGTTTCTTCTTTGTGACCGAGTTAATGGTGCAAATCTCGAACTTGATCTGATTTTAAATGTTGATGGCGGAATAGGGAATACTCCAATTGAATCTTCAATAACCATGACCTCTTTTCTCTGAGCAGAAATGGGAACAACAAACTTGGCAGATGCAGTGGTGGCAGTAGTCTTTACCTTCTTGTAAGAAGGGAAATCTTAGTGTTATTTCAGGTTGAACTCAGTAGATGGCTCTTAAGCTCTTGGAACAGTAACTTTCATTATGACGAACGGGGCTTTTCCGAACACAAGCTCCAGTTCATCGAATCCGGCTCCAAACTTGATAGTGGGAGCGACATTGCGGTTATTGTGGCTCATCTGCATGTTGCAAGAGAAAGTGAGCATAGGGAACGTTATTGCAACAGCTTCAAAAAGAAAGCTATAGGGTTTTTTATTTGGCCAACACTTTATAACTCTAGTGCGAACACTAAAAATTAACAAAGGTCGATCTGTAGAATGGGCAGTCTTTATTTAATTTTAACTTGTGAGGATTTTAAAAGTTTAGTGAAATATTTTTAAAAGTTGGGGCATTTTAATTAAGTAAGAAAAATTAAAGAAAAAGAAAACATGCAGCAATTTGATTTAATTTGTGAAGTAGCAAACCAAATTCGAGAAGAGACGAAAGGGAAAGTAAAGTTTTAGGACCCAGTGGGGGACCAACTTCACAACTCACATCGCCCAGGCGGAACTAGCCCACCAACACACCTATTGACCTCACACAAAAGAAAAAAATTCTTAATGAACTCCTGAACCTCTCTTTCCAAAGATGATTGAACAGATAGTCTTGAAGTCCGGAAGAGTTGATCATACTTATTTAAGAAATAAATGGGTGAAGTATGCCAACGAAAGAATGGTAATTTGGTCCATAAGGGACATGAACACATTACCGATGTATAAATATTATATTCCCTAATTTAAATGGAGAGAGAAACTGATTCCCTAGTGGGTCGCCAGAAGCTATCGACACTATTTTTAGGGGGGGCCTATGAAAGTTGTCGGTTTTTGAAATCAAAATCACGTCGCCCAGGAGTGCTAGGGTGGGGGGAGTTTCTAGAGACTCCTCCAGCAGGTGTCTTCTAATTTTTTATGCCCCCACTGAAGCTAGAGATGCTCTTGAAGCTGAACTTATTGTAGTCTTTTGGGCCTTAACCTTTGCTAAAACTACTGAATGATATAATATTTGGCTAGAGGTGGGCTCTCTATTACTCATCAATTTCCTGGAATCTGAAGACCAATCCTCTTGGCATCACACACACTGGAGACTGATGATCAAAACTATTAAGAACTCTCTCTGCCTCACCATGACTTTTATTTTAAGAGAGGGAAACCAACCTGCCAATTGGTTATCCAGATAAGGTCTCCATTCAAATTTGATACCTATTGCCACCAGGCCCCCCACTCCATTAGCCCTCCTACTTCATGGTGATACCATGGAGGTCCCACATCTCAGAATAAAGGTTAACAACTCTAAGTAAGCTTTTGTCCCCCCTACTAGAAGACATGAACACTCCTCTACTACCTCCCCTTATGTTTCTTAGTTTTCCTAGTCTTTCTTTTTTTGGCACATATATATGTATAACTTTGATACATATATTTTTTTTTTTTTTGGTTGAAGGAGTTGCTTATGACTCCCTACATGTTGCAGTAATAAACTAGTACAGACATTGAGGAGGGACTGAAAACTTCTTTTTGGTTCAATACAAGAGCCAAAGAACTCCCCCAAAAAAGACTAGGGACACCCTTCCCAAAAAAAGGAAAATTACAATGAATCAACAAAGAAAGAAAAATGAATGTCGAATGCATTTTCACAAAATTTAGTCATGCGTCCATATAAGCAGTTCTAAAGTAATGACTCAACAAAGAAAGAAAAATGAATGTAAAATGCATTTGCACAAAATGTAGTCATGTGTCCATATAAGCAGTTCTGAAGTGAGGAACATCTAGAGTATCTCCTTGCAGCAGGTAATGCAAGGCTGGTGGGGGGTTAGCAGCAACCTCAGTCATATTAGAATGTGAACCAACCTGGGCCAACCAATTTGCAGGTTGATTTCCTTCCCTATAGATGAAAGTGAATTGAATTTGTACCTTGCTACTAAGATCTTTGATTGAGTGATGCCAGGGAGCTCCCTCCTCATGATTCAAGAGGTGAATACTTATAGCAGAATCCACTTCTAACCAAAGCTTATTCCACTTAGCCTTAATGGCAAGGATGATTGCCCAATACACAGCAATAAGTTCAGTCTCAGTTGCATCAGTGGCCATAACTGGGGTGTAGAAATATAACAGGCACTTTCCCAAATGATTTCTATAAATGCCACCCACTCCAGCTCCATTTTTGGTAAAGCTTCCATCTGTATTAATCTTCACAATGGGATAGTTTAGGGTTTTCCAGTAGACTCTGATAACTTGAGGATGTTCAGAATTGATTGTTGGACAGGAGTTGGAGATGTTAGGAAATCTTTTCTAGTTAATCATCAATGTGAAATGATCATGCAAATAGCCTGGAAGATGTAAGGATTTAGGTCATAATGAACGACAACCTCAGAATCCTAAAATAGGTTATGGCTTAAATTGTATAGTAGGGATATACAAAGGCCTAAAGATAATTTGAGGATTTATGTCGCACTAGGAAAAAAAAATAAGCAGACAACCTCTAAATCCTATGGCTTGGTTGTTTAATTCTAAGAAGTGGTTTAGCTGGTGTAGACATGTTTTGTTGTTGGAGATGGTTGTGCTACTCACAATGCTAGCTCCAAGCTCCTCGTCCTAACAATTTTAAGTTTAGAAGTGTCAAATTGTAAAGATTGAGAAAAGTATTAGGTTTAGAGGTCAAGTTTTCTAATGTGTCAAGTTTTGATGTCAAATGAAATGTTTCCTAAGGTTATGGTTATTATGGGGGGGTTAAAGTTGATTAGAGCGACACTGGTTAAGATCCCATCGTTCCCTCATTTTGGTATCACTATTTTCTTTTTAATTTTCTTAGATTAAACTAGTTTTGAAACCCATTTAAACTGGGGAGATATCGTTAGCAACCGTGGGTTACCTCCTCCAAGGGACTCCCATAAATTCAAAAGGGCGTTTTAAGTATAGTGAAATTTCAAAGGATTTATGGTTACCTTTTAAACAATTAAATGTTTATTTTTGAAAATGTTGATTAATTTTTGAAAATTTTGTTTTGATTTTGCAAGTGAAGTAAGGTACTCAACAAAGAAGTTTACAATATTTGCAGAAAGTAAGATGACAGAAATGAAATAACATTATAATAGCATACCCGTCATCTTCTCAGCATTCCAGCTGAAATGTTAGTCTTTTGCAACATTTATGTATTTTTGTAGGGGACAAAGTAAGATATGCAAGTTTTGAGCAGTTGAAGGTATAACTAACAAACCCCAAGTATGACTTATTGAGTCTTGAAAGATAATGGATGATTTTAGAATAAGATATAGCTAGTTCAATTTGTCCTTCAAAATATTCAAGAGATTATAAAGTGTTCGGAGAATGACCCTGAACTGCTTTAAAGATCCCTTGAAACATTTGAGTTCATTTTGAACTTATCATATTGCTCTACTAATCATTCCAGGTCAAATTAAAATTACCCCATTACTCCGTAAACTTTGACATTTTAATGGTCCCGAGGACAGGGTACTCAATTAAACTTTTTTTTTCTGATCATGGGAAGGTGGCAAGTTGGTTTCTACCTTTTACCCATTATGTTTCAATCATCCAAACATATTCGTTAGGATAAAAATTACCCATTTTCCCTCTGGATTAATCCTAAATTTTGATTAAGGAACCAAAATACAGAATAACCACTTTACCTTTGGGGCTCTTCACATCATAACTCATGAAGCATAATTCAAGTAACTTAAGAGATTTTAGAGTAATCTATCCATAGAGTAATTAAAACATCACAGGAGAAAAAATGTGGTTTTTCAGATTTTAATTTAAATAATTATTTTAAGTTAGAAAATAGGATTTTTTTTCTTTATCTAAATGATCAAAGTAAAGCTTTTAGTTTATGAGAAAAGTATTAGAGGTTCCCTTGGGTCAGAGAAAACACTTAGGCAAAATGTTATGATCTTCTAAATTAAGTTTTAATTTAATTTTACAATTATTTATTGGTTTTTTTATGATTTAATTAAATTTAAAATATGTTTTAATTACTAAAAATTATTTTTTACATTTTTATTAAACCCTCTGAGTCCAGAGAACTCAGAGAAACAAGTTTTATATTTTTATGATTTTTAATTTATTTATTATAATTATTATAATGAGAAAATAAGGGAAATACATTTTTAGGCTTTTTGGAAATTTATTTTTAACTTAGAAAAATTGGAAAAAATATTTCAATGAGTCTCAAGTGATCAAGGAACCATTAGAAACATTTTGAAATATTTATGTATTTTTGAAAATTTTAAATTATTTTAAATTATTTTTAATTCAAAATAGAGCTAAAAAATAAAATATTTTATCAAAATTGATTTTTATTTTTCCTAAGTGCTTCTAATCACAAGAAACTCAGAAAATCACTTTTCATAATTTTTCTAATTGTATTTAATTTAATATGGTTATTTTTGTACAAAAATACAATGTTTCTTAAAAAATCAACTTTAGTGCTCAAACTTAATCAAATAATTTTCAAATTTTTACAGTGGATTAACATGATTCTTATACACAATGTGGAATTTACTTTATTAATTTTTTATCAATATGTAATTTAAATAAATTAATACAAGATATATACACTTAATTAATTATAGAAATTCACAAAATTATTCAAGCCATCATGATAATTTTCTTAGACTTCCTCGACTAAAAGAAACCTACTAAAATTTATCCCATAATTTTCCAAGTGATATTTTTAAGTTATATAATTAATTTATGCCAAAATAGTCATCTTAGCATGAAAATTATGGTTAGAAGCATAGAAAAACCCTCTGACCTTGGAAAAATTAGATAACATAGCCTCTGTCATGAGGAACAATTCCTCAAAATTTCAAGCTATGGTGAGCAATGCTTAGAAATATTGAATTGAAATACCACAGAGAGTATTTAAATAATTAAAAATCAAAGAGTAAGCAAAATCAAAGAGTAAGCAAATAAAAATCAAAGAGTAAGCAAATAATTTTTATTTTGGATCCACATTATTCTCCTCTATTCACTGAGAAAGAGGGTATTTTTAATTTATTTTTTTATGATTTCTCTATGCAAAGATATGAATTTTTGAAGTTCTAGTATTTAAATAACTCAAGGAAATCCAATTTTTTCTACTTAAACACGAGGCGCTACCTCAACCCCGGCAGCTCCAAAGTCTCCACACGGCGCTCTGCTATTTGACGTCCTCAGCCATGTAGCTGCCTCGTCAACCTGCCTTTTCATTCCATTCACTCGTCCGGCTCCATCACGGCCGCTCATTAGATAAATGTGCGATCGGACGACATCAGTTAAACGTCCCCAAATGACCTAACCTATAAGCCGTTCACACTAAAACCTTACAATCTTGAGCTATACTCAACCAAATCACTTTGGGTTTGTTCCTATACCTTCATCTACTCGAGACAAATATATTTATATGGCTTATATGGTATGAAATACTGTAAATACATATAGAGAATCAAATGAAGCACGGTTTAGGGTTGAGGCTCAATACCTTTGTCTGAGAGAAGAGGTCTCAATTAAATGGCTAGAGTAGGTTTGATTGGGTCCAATGAACATCCACATGAAGTTCTGGGCTGTGGTGAATTTTCTAAGTGTTATTTCGACCAAGGCCAATTTTAGGTGTTGATCAAAGTCTATGCTATGGGCTCTCTGTGATGAGGCTTCTATGGGAATGAACTCCTCTCACTATGGTGATGGTGTGCGCACAATTAATTAAACTTTGGTGGACTGTGGAGGTGTGGGGAAATTTGTCTTGGTTTGGGCTGAAATTTTGAACTCAAAATTGAGCTCTCACATTGGGAACCAGAGAGTGAAAATAATAAGATAGAGCCGACGAGTTCTTAGAGAGTCTCTGGAAGTAATTTAATAGAGTTTCCTAAAAAATTTTACTAACTCTCTCCCATGACCGTGGAGGGTGTGGCTTAAATAGAATAGGCTCTCAGGCCAAGTTGAGGTGGCCGCCCTAACTGCCAATCAAGCTTAGCCAGCTAAGGTGACTTTAATTTTGGGTTTTGTCCAAATTGGGCTCCTTAAAGCCCAATTTCACCCAAATCCAAAACCCTCAATTTTGCCCCATATTAGCCATATCTCCAAATGTCTCCAAATTGAATGCCCAAATCCAAAAATTGACACCCAATTAATGTTAAGAACTCTTCATAATATCCACCTAGACCATTTTGAACCCTCAATTTGGAATTAGTCCAACTCTAGCCTAACCTAAACCTAAGTCTAACCCAACATCTCCAAATTGACCAAATGTCCAAAATTCTTCACATTAAACTTCCAAATCAATTCAAAATCTCTCAAAATCTTTTCTAAACTCTTTGTAACAAATATCTACACCATTTTGATTAATCAATTAAGTCCAATTTTATGGCTAGCCCAACCCAAAACCAACTTCAAGCCAAAATTGACCAAGCCATGCAAAATTGATCAAGCCAAAGCTTCTACAGCCAACTTCTGGACCCTAGGGACCAGGCTAGACTTACCTAGCCCACCCTAGATGAGTTATGGAGCAATGGTCCCTTGATTTTTAAGGGATTTCACCCATATTTGGCCTAAACTTGAAATATTTTTGCCATCATTTCTTACCCTTGGGAGTTAATCATAATTAGCCACCCCCTGACCTCCCTGAGCTGAGAGGTGACCAGACCTTGGCTAGCCACCACCTCAGCCATCAGCAACTCAAAGCATGGGTCAATTGGGTTGGTTTTTGGTTTAAATTGAGTTTTTCCATGATAAATTTGAGTTTAGAATTAAAATTGGGAGAAATTGGAACCAAATTAAGGGACATTTGGGGTGAAATGAGGTAATTGGGCCTTTAAGGGCAATTTGGGACTTTTGGTCAAAAGGGGTCAAATTAATCAAATTGGGTTCAATTGAAGGGTCCAAATTGGTTTTGGGGATATTTTAAATGATTTTTAAAGTTTTTGGAAAGTTTGAGCCACCAAGGGTATTTTGATACTTTTAGCAATTTTGGGGGTATTTTGATATTTTTGGCGATTTTGAGAGCTTTTGGGCAAATTGGATGGTTTCAAATGGTTTGACATGATTTTTAAACAAATTTTGGCATTTTGGTTGAAATTGGGAATTTTGGTCAAACTTAGGGTTTGGGGGTTTTTTGGTAAATTGGGTAGATTTTGGGGGCAAAAGGCTAAATTAGGTATTTTGGTGAAATTGAGGTACCAAACACCCTATTCGAGCCATGGACAATTGGAATCTCCATTTGGGTTCTCTATGTACTGGTCTTATCTAAACCCTAGCTTAGGCCAGTGAGTCTTGGGGACAATCTACATAAGTCTCCCAAAAGATCAAGGGATCAAAGTTAATAAGTTTGGGTTTAGAGTTGTGAGTGGGGTGTAATGTTCAAGTGAGTGACAGTGCATGCACTAGCTCAAGACCAGCACCCAGAGTCCACCCTAAGGCCAAGCAAACTTATGGGAACTCTCCTTGAGCTCCCCCATATTGTCCCCACCATATAAGTGCTAGAGGTTATGACCAATATGTGGAACTTCAAGTTGAGCAGAGAAAAGTTTAGAATTTCTAATGGTGAGGGTTCCTTTTTAGTATTTCTAATGGTGAGGGTTGGTGAGGGTTCCTTTTCTCTAGGAATAGTCAACATAACATGAAAGTCCTATGACTAAACCCTAGACTACTAAAGAGGAAACTAGACCTCAACCAAAAGTGAGGTCAACATGGCGTATGATTCAAGATTTTTATGCCAACTTGAGATTCAACAATGACGATCACATCCTTGTGAGAGGTAAGCAAGTTGAATTTACTGCAGAAAGGATCAATGTATTTTATGGGCTGAGGAATGTATTTTTTGACGAATATGTTGCATTCGTGATGACTGATTCATCATTGGATGAAGTGATTGCCTTTCTGACTGATGGAAGAGGAGAATAAATGATTAAAATAATAAGATAGTTAACTTCTCCGCTTCCATGTTGACTATTCAATTAAAGGTATGACACCACTTCATTTATGATAAATTATTATCAACAAAGCATCTGGTTGATGTAACGAATGATAGAGCTGTATTGAGCTATTGCATTCAGAACATGAAAGCAATAGATGTTGGTGCTCTTATAGTTCATCATGCATGGAGTATAGCTAAGAGCTCTACAACTAGTTTTAGTTTATTTATTTCGTTGGTTGTTTGTTTGTTAGTATGATGTTTGGATGTTATTTGGTTGGCATGTGAAACTATAATAGTAAAAGCTTTTATTTTGTGTTGTGGATTTAAAATTGAAATAATAACAGTAGATTTTTATTTTCTTTCTGCATTTTTAGTATTTTTAGTTTTTGTTTATGTTTTTAATTCTCAGCAAATTTTTTAGAATATATTATGTCTCATTTAATACTTTAAAGCCTGTATGTATTTTTAAAGTTAGTACCTGCAGTATGACTGAGCACAGTTTCATAATAAAAAATCCTCTACATGTTATTTTTTATTTTCATGCATTTACTATTTTCTTTCACAAACTAAATTTTGTGCTAAAACATTTTTAAAATACTTAAGAACTTAAGTTTGGGGGAAAGAAAAAATTCTTTTAAGAAGAAGTAAACTAAATTTCATTTTTTCTTAAGTAACAATATTTTTAAAATTAATTTAACATGACCTGGGATATTAAGATTAAACTTAAAATGAATATACTTATGTTTATGAATATTATGGTAAATTTAGGTAAAAATTTTTAATAATGAAGGTCAATTCTAAAGTTAAAGATATTTTGTATGCCAAGATAAAACTAAGTTTTCTATTTAAAGTAAAGGAAATTATATTTTTGAAGTGTTAAGAATTTTAGAGTTTCATGTAAGAAGAAAAGAATGAGACTTTATGAAAATCATAAACTTTTATAAAGTGAAGAAAGGTCAGGAGTTTTGACTTTAAGAAGAGAATAGTGAAGTTCAAAGCTATTAAAGGTTATCCAGATATACTAATCCTCACTTGAAAAAGAAAAAGAAAAGAAAGGATTGAAAAGATCCAAAAAAAATAAAAGAATAAAAAGAAAAAAAGAAGAAAAAGAAAAGAAAAAAATGAAATAAGTGAGGAGAAGCTTGAGGAGATGCCTAATAAAAAATTGGCTTCACTTGAATCAACTTAAGGAAAAAGCTTTATTACATTTTCTAAACTTATATTGGATTATTAGTAGCATTATTAGTAAAGTTTTCATGAAGTTCTTTTTCATTTGAATATTCCAAATATCCTTGATATAATAAATTGCAATTCTTCTTGAAATGAATAGAGATTCAGAAATCTTAAAATTGACTACTAAGTATTCTTAAACTTAGAATTTGAATCTAATTTATTTAAGATTTTTCTTAAATTTTACTATTTTATTTATTGAACTAAAGTATAGAAGTTGTAAGTTAGTTTCTATCTTAAGTCATATGTTTTTATGTAGTAAAAGTGTCACTTGAGGACAAAAAACATTAAGTTTGGGGGATTTTGATACACTAAAATAATATGTTATTTTAAATATATATATTTTATGCTTATTTTTGGTGATATTGCACTTTAAAGAAGGCTATTTTCATGTTTTTGTTGCAGGTATTCAATTTTAGGAATTTATAGCAAAAGTAGCAAAAATGATGAAATTTGGAGCCAAAACAACCAATTTTTGAATTTTGATGCATGATGCACCAAATTGGCACATGATGCTCCAGATTGGCGCCAGATTTGCCAAAACCCAGAACAGTGCGTTCTTAAGCAAATTTGCACTTGATGTGTCAAATTGGCATTATATGCGTCATTTGACAGAGAGTTGGCGCATGATGCGCCAGCGATGACTTTTTGAGGATTAAGGTGGTTTGAGATGAATTTTGCCTGAGACGAATTTTGCCTAAATTTTCAAAGGGACAGTTATTCTAAACACCCCTTGTCATAATTGAATGCATTTATACACTTTAGAAGGTTCTTTTATGAAGGGATATGTCTCATGGATCAATGGACATATCTTCTGAATTCAAAAGAGTTGATTTTTAACAGAATTTTAAAGGGAATTTTGAATTCTTTTTTGAGGGAGGTAGCCTTTGATAAAAGAGAGGAGTGTGTGTGGTGTGACGACAAGAAGGAGAGTTAGAGAGAGAGAGAGAGAGAAAGTCAAGGGCTTAGAGATCTTCTTCAAGGATTGTAAGAGGAGAGGGAAGGTGAGAGATTTCTTCTTCATTACACTTTTAAGAGAGAATTGAGAGTGCTTGTAAAGAGAGAGGCTTGGAGAGAACTTCTAGAAGTTTGCTTGGGAAGGATTGTGAGATAACTTATGTCTTTTATTTTTTTATTTTGTAAACTTGTTTTTATATATGAAATCCGTGTTTTGTCATATCCTTCTCATGAATTCTGAGTAATCTTCTTTATCCTTCTCCCTACTTTGGGATATGGTTTTATGAAGAATTAATTTTGTTTTATATGATTTTAAATGTCAATAATTTGTGATGATTTGAAATCTGATCTTAATTTACTTTTCAATCTAGCCAGTTGAAATTTTAAAATGTGTTGAGAAACATATGTTTCGAAAGGGCTATGATTTCTACAACAATGAGAGAATCACATTTGATTTCATATTAGAGTATTTCATCCATGGAGTTGGGTACAAATAAATAGGGAAATATACTTTGTTGGATGAAAAATTGAAGATTTTAAGGTGCAGATTGAAATCCCCAATTTCGTCCAGTTGATTGGAAACTATTGCGAGATTGTTAGCCCCTCAAGGGAGGGAGTAGTGGGAGCCCTGGAGTGCCAGCAGGTATCCTCCCAGCCAAACCACAAAATTAAATACAAAACTCTCGATTAGTCAATGTTCTTTATATACACAATCTATATACTCATTGTAAAGGGGAAGGATGCTTTCTTAAAATTGAATTTTCCGTCACAACATCTTAGTTTTAATTTTTGTAAATTTAGTTTTGAAAGTTTAGCATTTAATTTAGTTAACTTTGTCTTTCAACTGCATTTTAATTAGCATTCACTTTTTATTTAATATTCAAACTTCGCACTTTACTTTTTGTATTTTTTAAATTGTACTTTACATTATAATCTTAAGAACTTATTCATAGGCATTTCCAAATTTCTTGTGGTATTGATATCTAGGGCTCCATTAGAGTCCTTTATTACTTGAGCGATACGTATACTTGCATTATTTTTAAAGGGGATTTGGGAGTTTAAAGATTTTTAAAAGATAAAACTATTTTAACTGAAGTTATTTTGTTGGGATTAATTTGCATATTTGTTATTGTATTTGTCATGTGTACTTGGTAATATTGAAAAATATTTGTAAAATTAACACACTAAATCCACCCGCATCAGCCCCTAACATTTGAATCATCCAAATTTAATTATCTTCCAAACATCAATATATTGAATAATTACAATTTTACCCTTTTGTAGAAGATAGTATGGATTGGTTTCTAGCCTTTAACCCTTTGTGTTTTAGTCATCTGAGAGGGTTAATAATCATAAATATTACCCTTTTACCCTTTGATTTGACCAAAATATTAATTAAGGTACGAAATCATAAAATTACTATTTTTCCCCTATGGCTTTCTTCTTCATAATTCATTCAATTTAACTTAAATGACCTTAAACCTTTGTTGTTAGCCCAATCATAAATTAATTGAAAGATTAGATGAGAATTTATATTCTTTTAATTTTTTTTAATTTTTAAAAATTATTTTAGTTAAAAAATTGAAACTTTCAATGATAATTAATTTAACTAATTAAACTAAACTTTCCGAAGGAAAATTAATGGAGGTTTATTTAGGCCATAGGACCACTTGAAATGATTTTTTGTGAATTTTTAAATTATATTTTAATTTTTATAATTTTTAGTTGGTTTTAATGGGTAAATAAATAGAAAATATACTTTTATTTCAAAAATCATTTTTTTTTATGCATCTCTCTGACTTCAAAGAACTCAGAGAAGTATATTTTGTAATTTTGTCATTTTGATTTGATTTTTTATAATTATTTTATTCATAAAAGTTACAAAATACATTTTAAATACTAATGTATAATTTTATACTTTTTAAAAAAAACTTTGGAACACATTTTTGAGTTGTTCTCTATGGTTGAGATGATATTCATGACAATTTGAAATGTTTTTATATTTTTATGATTTTTTTTTATTTTTAATTAATTTTAAAATTTAAAAAATGCATAAAAATTAACTTTTCATTCAAACTTCTATTTCATTTTTCTTAGGTTCCCTGTTCTCAAGAAATACTCAAACCCCATTTTTAAAATTATTTGAAACCAAAAATCTTATTTACTTAGAAAATAAATTTTTATATTAAAAATAATTTTTATAACTTTCATATTTTTACAGGACCTTACATGACCATTTTCTTCATTTTATGATTTTTTGGTAATTTCATGAATTATTTTGTATTTTTCTAATTTTTTGGTGTTTTTATTAAATTTTAAATAAGAAAATATATTTTAATTTTTTTAAATTTTATTCTTATTTTTCCTAAAGTCTCTGACCAAATTGAATCCTCCTAACATGATTTTATTATTTTCTGGCTTTTATTTAATTTTTTACAATTTTTAATGAAAATATTACTAATAATCCTAGAAAATTAGGGCTTTTGGTCATAGAGATGTTCTCTGACCTTGGAAAAATCAGAGAAAATTCCCATGTCATTACGAAAAATCCCTCAAAATTTCATTTAATTTGGATACTTATTTTAATTATTTATGAATTAATTATTCTATAGAGTATTTAATTAATTTAAAATAAAATTCTTAATTAATTTTTTTAATTTTTAGTTTAATAAATTATTCTCTTTTCACTGAGCACAGAGATATTTTTTTTTCATTTTTATGATTTATCTAAACCAAGATATGGTTTTTTAAAGTTCTGAATTAATTTAAATAGAAAATACTCAAATTTCCTACTTATCCATGTTGGCGTCGCGTCGAAAGACTATGCATCACCCGCCGATTCACTGCGCTTTACACCTCAACTGCCACACATTCAGTGGTTCCCGTTCCGTCCTTCCATCAGACGCGATATGCTCCGTACTTCCGATACATGCGGAAACGAATGACATCCATTCATCGTCCCAAATGAGTTCTAACCTGAGAACCGTCCAGCTTCTAACCCTAAGATCTCATATGATACTTGATTAAATTAAGTGTTATTTTTTCCTACATCTTCATCTAAGTGAGACTAACACATATATACTGCTAGTTAAGCATGGAATGTAAACTTTCTTCACAAAGATTCAGTTTAATTAGTTAAATTAATTATCATTGAAAGTTTCTATAAGTTTAATTGATGTCTCAGCTAAAATTAAGGATTTTGATCTATACCTTTGCCCAAGAGCTGAGACATCAATTCTATTTGTTCTTAATCTTCATCTTGGTCCCACTAACCTCCTCGAAGTGTCACCTTGCTCTGCGATGAAGCCTAGGTATGGTTTTGATCAAAGGGTAGCTCGAGCTTGGTCTAGTTTATATTAGATTGCTCTGGATGGGCTGATTTTTGTCGGGGGGGTCTCCTTAAGCTCTGTTGAAGCTTAAGGGTGAATCAATTTGGGATTTTGATAGAGTTTGTGATATAGCCGTAAAATACCCTAGATTTTGAGCTCAAAATTAGGCCTAGTTAGTGGGGATGAAGGGCTAAAATGATTGGAATGAGCTTAGAAACATTGGAATTAGGGTTTAGAATGTTTTTTACAGAGTTTCCCCAAGGTTTTTGCAAATTTTTGCTTTTGGCCATGAGGTGGGATGTATTTATAGAGGATAAAGGGGGCTCCAATTAGGCAAGTTGAGGTGTCCAAAAGGCTGCAGAGGTGGAGGGCTGACAAGAGCTATTGGCTAATTGAAATGCGACACAATGGATGGGTTCAATTATGAATTTAAGCCATAAGGTCCCTCTCGACCATGGGGTTTCCGACAGCCAAGGTGGCGAGCTGATGTGAGGTTTGTTGTGTGTTGGTTTTGTAAATATTTTTTTTAATATTAAGAAACACACACGATAACACTAATAATAAATTTGCAATTCAATCCCAATAAAAAACAATTTTAGTAAAAATAATTTTATCTTTTAAAATCTTTAAACTGACAAACCCGTCATAATAACACATGTATACATATTGCAAAGTAATAAATGACTTTAATGGAGTCTTAAGTATCAATCTCAGAGGGAGTTGGAAATTCTTATGACTATAATGTAAAACATAAAATTCAAACTACAAAACTTAAGTACAAAATTCAAATTTAAAGTAAAGGAGTGTATGTTAAATAAAATGCAGTTAATAGAATAAAGTTAACTAAACTATTTGCTAAACTTCAAAAGTAAACTTATAAAAACTAAACAAAGAATTTGTGATAAAGAGTTCAAATTTAAGAAAGAATCCTTCCCCTATACAATGAATACATGGATTGTGAAGAAATTAAAATCATTTATATATATATATATATATATATAATTGTATTATGTCAAATAGAAGCAATCATAGTCTTTAACCCTTTCAAGTGTATAAAGATCATTGACTAATACAGAGTTTGGTTTCTAATTCCGTGGTTAGGTTGGGAGGATACCAGCACTCACATGGTTTAGGAAAGGGTTAATCACTTTTTATGAGAGCTTAAAAGACAGTACTCCTTTTGCCACTTTAAGCCTATGACAATGACTCACATCGTTTGCATGTGGTTTGGAGGTGGCTTCATGGCTTGCCTTTGGCTTAGCCATGTGCATAAAAAAGGATTTTAGGAAATTTTGGTATTTTTGAGAGGGTTTTTCATGAGGCTTGTTTTGGGAATATGGATGACATGGCATAAAGTTCAATTTGATTAAAATGATTATGAAGATGAAGTTAGTCTTGTGAGTTTTTGTTTTTGGATTTTTAAATGAAATTAAAAGTTTGGGCTTGGGTTCATGGGCTTTTAAAATTATATGGGGAAGGCTTTTAAAGTGGGCTAGATGAAGAATTGTCATGAAAGGAGATTTATTTTGGGCTTGAATGTGATGAAATTGAACTTGAAATTCCCATATAAAAAGAAGTTTATAAAACAAAACAATAAAAGACACAACTTATCTCACCCTCCTTTCCAAGCAAATCCATAGAAGTTCTCTTTAAGCACTTTCCCTCTTTACAAGCACTCTCAATTTTCTCTTAGAAATATAATGAAGAAGAAATCTCTCACTTCCCCTCTTTTCTTACAACCCTAGAAGAAAATCTCTGAGTCCCTCACTCTCTCTCACGTCACCACCAAACTCTCTCTCTCTCGCCTCTCTCCTCTTGCCTCTTCTTAGCCCTAGAATCCTTCTCGTTTTAATTAGTGGCAACCTCCTCTCAAAAAGAGTTCAAAATTCCCTCCCAAATTCTCTTCAAAAGTCACACCTTTTGAATCCCAAAAGGCATGTTCATTCATTTAAGAGACATATCCCTTTGTTAAAGAACCTTCCAAAGTGTCTAGATGCATTGAATCACTCTATGAGGTGTTTAAAACATTTGAAGCCTTCAAAATCCACTGAAATTCATCCCAAACCGCATTAATCCATCAAATATCGTGTCTGGCACTGCAGGCGCCAAGTTACTTAAATTCACGTTGTTCCAGGTTCTGGCAATTCAAGCACCGATTTTGGCACTACAGGCACCGCTTCTTTGTATAATGGCACCTCTAGCGACAATTGTTGCTCTTCAGGCACCAACTATCTAGAAGTTGGCGCCGATTTTGGTGCCTCGGGCGCGATAATCACAAAGTTCTTTATTTTAGCTCCAAATTAGCTCCAAATTTTCTCATGTAGCTCCAAATTTTCTCATGTTTGCTACTTTTGCTCAAAATGCCTAAAATTGATATACTTGCAACAAAAACATAAAAATACTCTTCTTTTAAGGGCAATATCACCAAAAATAAGCATAAAATGTATCCTTAAAAATAATACATTATTTTGGTGTATCACCAGCCAGCCAGGAAGAGGTCACCATCTGAATGAGGAAAGTTAATGGTGGGCAAATGTGAATACAATTGTGTTTGTGCATGGGTAGAGGTGTTTGATTGAAAAAGGAAAGGTGTGTGGGTCAACTTGGGTCTAGGTTGGGTCTAAGCTCACCAAAGTGGCTTGGGTCACTCCCAAAGTTATTAAGGTTGATGAGTAGGTCAGCTTGATCAGTGGGGTGAAGTCCAAATCATGATTATTTAAATTAAATTTGGGTTTAGGTGAAGCATATGAAGGGTTAATCACTTTTTAAGGGAGCTTAAAAGAGACTACTCCTTTTGTCACTTTAAGCAAGGTTACATGACAATGACTCACATCGTTTGCATGTGGTTTGGAGGTGGCTTCATGGCTTGCCTTTGGCTTAGCCATGTGCATAAAAAAGGATTTTAGGAAATTTTGGTATTTTTGAGAGGGTTTTTCATGAGGCTTGTTTTGGGAATATGGATGACATGGCATAAAGTTCAATTTGATTAAATGGATGATGAAGATGAAGCTTGTCTTGTGGGTTTTTTTGGATTTTTAAATGAAATTAAAAGTTTGTGCTTGGGTTCATGGGCTTAAAAAATTATAGGGGGAAGGCTTTTAAAGTAGGCTTTTAAATTTAATCCTAGTGGGCTAGATGAAGAATTTTCATGAAAGGAGATTTATTTTGGGCTTGAATGTGATGAAATTGAACTTGAAATGACTTAGGTGGGAGTTGGGGGTAAATTGAGAAATTTGGTGAAGATTAGGTTACTATGGTAATTTTTGGAAATTTAGGTCATTTTGGTTAATTTTGAAAAGTGTCGAGTATTTTATGTCAATTGAATAATTTGAAGAGGTTTAAAATGGTTTTGTTAAAAAGATGGGAATTTTGAGACCATAAGGGCATTTTGGGAATTTTGGGTGTTTTGGTCAATTTGGGGGAACTTGAGGTGAATTTAGGCAATTTGAATAAGTTGAGATGGTTTAGATTGAATTTTGGTGAAAAAATGATCATTTGAAGAGTTTTAGTATTTTTAGGGTACCAAGAGTATTTTGGTAAGTTTGGAGAATCTTGGGGTAGGGTAAACATGCAAGCTATGAAGCTTCCCTAAAGCCATAAAATCCATAGGAGAATCCATTTTGGATCCTCCACATGTTGTTCCTATCCATTTTAACCAAAGATCAAAGACTTTGGACCACCCATGTTGGTCCTGACCATCTTACTCAAAGGCTAAGGGCTTGGGACCACCCAGGTGGGACTTCAAAAGAAGAGTTAAGAAGTGTCTAGAATTTCTATATGGGAGGATTCCATCACTAGTCATCTTAGATAATCAATAGGAAAGCCTTATGATTAGATCCTAGGATTCTAAAGAAGAAAGATTGAACCTCATAAAAAATAAGGTCAACAATCCTTGACTACTTGAGCCATCTAATCCCCGTTGCCAGCCTGCTTAGGTCTCCGGAGTTCTTCGGTTGCTTGAGTCGCCCGAACTTTGATAGCTGTTAAGAAATTGAGACTTCGTTTGTGTTGCTTTCTTAGTGGGTCCTATCTTGCCATATCACTTCATCTGTTACTGTTAGATTTACTTAAGATACATACTGACATGTTTTTCATATATCTATATATATATATATATAAATTTATATGTGCATGTGTGTGAGCTTTTATATAAAAAACATACTAAATATTGAATATAATATTCTAACCACCCAAATGTTAAATATAATATTTTAATCACCGAAATTTTTAATATAATATTTTAATCAACAAAAACTTTAACTATGATTAAAATATTATATTTAAAATTTAGATGATTAAAATATTGAAATTCTTACATACTAATTATTCAAAATATTAAATATTATATTTTAACCATTAAAATTTTAAATATAATATTTTAACCATTTTTTCATTATAATTTTTTTTATTTATCCACTTGCAAGAATAACGTGCATTAAAATATTATATTTAATATTTGTATGATTAGTATTTTATATTAAATATTTTAGATGATTGGCAAATAAAATTTTTTAAAATATTAAACTTAGTTTTTTGAATGGTTAATATATATATATATATATATCCATATATATCCACAATATCCATTGTCGCTCTGCTTTTCTCCAGTGACTTCATGGCGGTTCGGGTAACTGCAACTGTTCATCGACTCATCGTCCTCGAAGTGGAATGGAGGGGGATCGTGTCGCTTCTTTCGTCGTCCGTCTAGCCCTAGCCTCTCACTCAATCTCATCGTCTGCTGCTCTTGGCGCCTCGTTGTACTAGAAGGGAAGGGGAGCGTCGTAGCAGGTTCAGGTTTCGTCGCCACCCTAGCCTTCCTCTTTCATATATCTATATATGCCGCAAGTCGTGATCTGTTGGTTGGCGGGAGCCGTGGCCTGTTGCTTGACGGGATTCACAGTAAGTCCCCTCAGGTCACGGGTTCGATCCCCCATGACGCGAGATTCTCGAATAGTTAGTCACATGACGCGGGTTCTCATCATTGAGCTTTGATGCACATGAGAAATCGATATTTGAATCTCTTCCAAATATAAATTTTCTTTTTATATATATATATATATAAAATACGGTCCCCGTACGGCACACTTCTCTCTTGGACGGCCAGTGACCAGGCAGGGACGCTTGACCAAAGACAGCAGGCACGTCCGTCAAGTAACGGAACGGAAAGTCAACTATGCAAATTGGAGCAATACCTTCCTCCACGCCGTCCTACCCTTTTTTTTACGTTTTTTGTTTTAAACTACCTTTTCATCCTTAGTCCAATTTAACGAAACTTTGAGATCCGCCTTAGGCCGGCGAGAAGTAAAGCATGCGATCTGTGTGCTTTGGAAGGGTAAGCTGGCATCGATCTGCTCCTTTCTTGTACCCCTCCCTCTAGTTGAGTTCTTATACCGCCGTTCGGTCTTTCTGGCCCATCCACGACAGTGAGCATTTTATCTGCTCCGGATTTGAGATTTGAACAAAGAGTTTCTGATCGAGATCTGGAGTATGTGGGGACAATTGTAGAGGTCGGTGCTATTTTCTCGGTACCTATGCATATGTTTTAGGTAGTTTTGGTGCGGGGTTGGGGTTCTGGAAATCTTCTACTTTGCTGTAACGTGTTGACTTTGGAGTCATGGAGCTCTTATCTGGTAATTGCTTTGAACCTTCTTAATTTCTTATGCTATTCTTGATCTTTCACTCCATTGATGTGGCGCTTTTTTCTGTTTCATACACCCTTTCTGCAACTTGTCCTGATTCTGAAATATTTTTATGGGAATATCTCTTGGATCAGTCGCTTGTTAGTGGACGTCATTCGATTTCCTTAGGTATGTGGGATGTCAGAATATCGAGTATTGTAAGTTGCAAGTAACTATATCCATCGTGCAACTCTCGGTAAGTCAACATGATGGAGACAGTCGACTTGTAATAACAATCCAAGTAAAGGGTAAAGCTAATGATGATGATGATGATTACATGCCAGATTATGAGGGACTATATCTCCATGGGAAAGTTAATTTTATTCGTCTGCCAGAAAATTGAAGAAAATCTATTGTTAGACATGCTGTCTTTTTCAGTTAACGCTTGTCAATTTTGAGTAACCCAGTATGATTTCTTGTTTTTCTGCCTTAATTGAACCTTTTGGTAAATTAAATTTGTATATTGTCTTTTTTGTTCAATTTGTGATTCCAATCAAAAAACATTTTCTATTAATCAGAAAATAGAACAAATAAATTTTTATATAGTAGTCGTTGTATCAATATTTTAATTTATGACCTTTTTTTATTGATCAGTATGAAATTTTATTGTTATTAGCAAAGCATAATTAGGCCAATGCTTTTAATACTTGATCTATATGGTCCCAAAAAACAATAATGTTAATCCTGGTGAGTATCGTTCATCTTTATTGGGCATTTTGGTGAAGTTGAGCCTTATTTGATCGATGGTCTAGGATTTCTGCGTAAACCCGCTGAAGCAGGTCAAACAATTAGACGGCCTATGCATTTCCATACAGATCAAGTTAGTTTGTGCCATCAGCTTCAGCATAGACTTACAATCAAATCTTTTATAGATGTATAACTAGAGTTGAATCCTAGCCACTTGAAGTGGCCCAAAAGTACTAGTCCTCTACCCATGTTTTTTTCATCGTTGATTCTTCTTACAAAGTATTTGTATCAAAAAGCAAGATGAAGTTCAATGCTAAGGAGTGCTAAAAGATTAGCCTATCCTAATAGCAAAAACAAGTTAAGAGTTAACTTAAACTGGCACTCATGTCTATGTTGGAAGCCTGGAATGTTTTAAGAGTTAACTTGGTAGATATTCAATTTTTTTGGTTTTGCTTTTTATAAATTTATACTAGCACTATTACCCAACACAAAGGGTTGCTAATTTGTCGATTGTAGTACAATACTAGTTACCCTGAAGGGTGAGCTAACTTTTAGGTTCCCATAGACGTTTGTTAGTCACTTAGAAGTGGCAGAAGCTGCAAATTTATGGGATGGTTCTTGCATTTTTATATGTCTCAGTTATGGTGGCTCTATCATGTTTTATATCTACTTAAGAGCATAACACGAGTTATGGGGTTTAGGCAGGAGTTGATATATTATGTATTGTTCTTCATGTATATGGTTGATTATTCAGACAAGGCCCTATAGCAAGAGCCAAATGAAATTTCATCTCCTTACATTGTCTTCCTTTTTTTGCTTTCTATGTATGGTTGAATTTTTTGTATAATGACTTTCAAGATAATCATTTTGGCACAAAAATAACTGATTCAAAGATATAAGCCCTTAAATTACTGAAATTTAGCATTTGAAGATTGTTTTTTCAGGTATTTTGCTATCAAATTTGTATTTTATACGAGTTCAGAGAAGTAGTTGCTAGATGTTGTCTAGGATTTTGATTGTATATTTCAGTTTCAAGCAACTTAATTCAAGTTAAGTCTTAATTTTAATGTAAAATTAATAAGTTGAATAAGTATCTTCAAGTAATATTTGTTTATTATTGTAATATTTAATAATTAAATCAAACTTTTTAAGAACCAGGTGACATTTTTTTCAAATTGATTCTGCAAGTAACTATATCCATCGTGCAACTCTCGGTAAGTCAACATGATGGAGACAGTCGACTTGTAATAACAATCCAAGTAAAGGGTAAAGCTAATGATGATGATGATGATTACATGCCAGATTATGAGGGACTATATCTCCATGGGAAAGTTAATTTTATTCGTCTGCCAGAAAATTGAAGAAAATCTATTGTTAGACATGCTGTCTTTTTCAGTTAACGCTTGTCAATTTTGAGTAACCCAGTATGATTTCTTGTTTTTCTGCCTTAATTGAACCTTTTGGTAAATTAAATTTGTATATTGTCTTTTTTGTTCAATTTGTGATTCCAATCAAAAAACATTTTCTATTAATCAGAAAATAGAACAAATAAATTTTTATATAGTAGTCGTTGTATCAATATTTTAATTTATGACCTTTTTTTATTGATCAGTATGAAATTTTATTGTTATTAGCAAAGCATAATTAGGCCAATGCTTTTAATACTTGATCTATATGGTCCCAAAAAACAATAATGTTAATCCTGGTGAGTATCGTTCATCTTTATTGGGCATTTTGGTGAAGTTGAGCCTTATTTGATCGATGGTCTAGGATTTCTGCGTAAACCCGCTGAAGCAGGTCAAACAATTAGACGGCCTATGCATTTCCATACAGATCAAGTTAGTTTGTGCCATCAGCTTCAGCATAGACTTACAATCAAATCTTTTATAGATGTATAACTAGAGTTGAATCCTAGCCACTTGAAGTGGCCCAAAAGTACTAGTCCTCTACCCATGTTTTTTTCATCGTTGATTCTTCTTACAAAGTATTTGTATCAAAAAGCAAGATGAAGTTCAATGCTAAGGAGTGCTAAAAGATTAGCCTATCCTAATAGCAAAAACAAGTTAAGAGTTAACTTAAACTGGCACTCATGTCTATGTTGGAAGCCTGGAATGTTTTAAGAGTTAACTTGGTAGATATTCAATTTTTTTGGTTTTGCTTTTTATAAATTTATACTAGCACTATTACCCAACACAAAGGGTTGCTAATTTGTCGATTGTAGTACAATACTAGTTACCCTGAAGGGTGAGCTAACTTTTAGGTTCCCATAGACGTTTGTTAGTCACTTAGAAGTGGCAGAAGCTGCAAATTTATGGGATGGTTCTTGCATTTTTATATGTCTCAGTTATGGTGGCTCTATCATGTTTTATATCTACTTAAGAGCATAACACGAGTTATGGGGTTTAGGCAGGAGTTGATATATTATGTACTGTTCTTCATGTATATGGTTGATTATTCAGACAAGGCCCTATAGCAAGAGCCAAATGAAATTTCATCTCCTTACATTGTCTTCCTTTTTTTGCTTTCTATGTATGGTTGAATTTTTTGTATAATGACTTTCAAGATAATCATTTTGGCACAAAAATAACTGATTCAAAGATATAAGCCCTTAAATTACTGAAATTTAGCATTTGAAGATTGTTTTTTCAGGTATTTTGCTATCAAATTTGTATTTTATACGAGTTCAGAGAAGTAGTTGCTAGATGTTGTCTAGGATTTTGATTGTATATTTCAGTTTCAAGCAACTTAATTCAAGTTAAGTCTTAATTTTAATGTAAAATTAATAAGTTGAATAAGTATCTTCAAGTAATATTTGTTTATTATTGTAATATTTAATAATTAAATCAAACTTTTTAAGAACCAGGTGACATTTTTTCAAATTGATTCTGTATAAACAAAGAAAAAACGGAAAAATAGATCATTGTAAAATCTATTAGATATATTCAGCAGATTAAACGATAGATTTTGAAATTGAGCTCTCAACCTATGGTAAGCCTTAAAAATTTCTTTCATTGTCCCTTATTTATAGTTAAATTTGTAACGTATTCATATCTTATATAATTAGGAAACAAATTCTTTTCAAATTTGTTTTTTATACTAATTAAGATTTTAATGCAACATGAAATACAAATTAATTTTGACATTAAATTAAATGTATCAATGTGCCTCGACTACTTTGTTTCCTCTAAAAAATAGAGAAGGGTAATTTTGAGAAATCCCCAATTTTAAATTGGAGTTCTCATCATTTCTTCTATTTCCGGAGTATTTTATTATATGTTTATTGATTAGTCTGAAAAAAGGAGAGTGAGAAGTAATGGGGGTCAAAAACTTCATCCCCTTAGCTCAAAAGTCTGAACTAGTCTCATTTTTGGTTCTGGAATTCTATGGATTTGTATGATACCATTCACCGCTTGAAACACCATTTTCATAAGGTAGCCAGAAAAAGTCTTCATTTCTTCCCCATGATTTTTATTTTATTGAATGGAAAATTGTTGCATCCAGTTTTATAATACTTTGGAACCGTCCCTTGGCAGATTGGACAACATTTGTAACTCAACCCTTTAAGCGGGCATATTTATATCCTCCTGCTTCAACATCTTTGGTGCATTAGATTAAATACAAATTATTTTCTTTCATGAGGACCACGGGATTTTTTTTCCTTTTCATCTTATTTTTCTGTATTTCTACTTTGAATACTATCTAAGATGGATGCAATAGCTACTTTAATGTTGATTTGAAATACATAGGTCTCTAGGCTCTTTTTAAACTCTCATCTTTTCATGTGCAGTCTTATTCCGAATGTTTCATTCCATTCTTAAGTTTCAATCTATTACCATCTATCCGCCTTATGGTGTTCAAATTTGTGATTTGCAGATATTCTACACCAATGATATTGATTTTAGATGCTCTTTAGATGAAGTTTTAAATCCTATTTGAGCATAGAATTCAGGTGAGCATGGCTTACTTCTTAATCTTTTTTAACTTATATTATGTTGATGAATTTGATTCTCTTTCTGAAATCTACAGTCTTTGGTGCATTGCTGCTCATCTGCTTTGTCCAGGGAATTGCATAATTACTAATTTTTGAAGGATTGCACATTTTTCTGCTATTTAAAAACTTTTTGATTGATTCATTTTGTTCTAATTTTGGTTCTTTTAGTTGGATTGGATAAGCTCCAAATTCTAGATGTCGTGCCGTTCCATCATTCGAGATGTGAGAGATGGTTTTGGGAGTGTAAGAGATGGTTTTGGGAGTTTGTCAAGACGTGGCTTTGAATTGAGGCTTCCAGGCCATCACAAAGGAAAATCTCAGAGCTCTGTCCATGAGCTGCATGAACCACCTGCGGGAATTTTGCAGAGTCGCTGGGCCAACCTTCCTCCAGAACTTCTTTGTGATGTGATTAAGAGGCTAGAGGCAAGTGAAAGCACATGGCCTTCACGTAAGCATGTTGTTGCATGTGCTGCTGTCTGCAGACCTTGGAGGGAGTTGTGCAAAGAAATTGTCAGGAGTCCAGAGCTCTCAGGGAAGCTCACCTTCCCTGTTTCATTGAAGCAGGTAAAGCTATTAAAACTCTTGATGACGTGCTCAGTTCTTAGAATCCAATTTTCTGTGCTTGGTGCTTACATTTTTACTCTCTATTGAAACAATAATCTCATGGAATTTGGCCTCTTAAATTAGTATATTCTTTCCTCTGATTTTTACAGCCTGGCCATCGAGATGGAATGATCCAATGCTTCATTAAGAGGGACAAATCAAAATCAACCTATCATTTGTACCTCTGTCTTAGCCCTGGTAATCTCGCTTTGAAAGTGTTTCAAGCAGTATTTTTTTTTCCCTA
>NW_018250366.1:54778-77916 GCF_001263595.1 Phalaenopsis equestris | reverse complement strand
CCCTACACAAAATTTATAAGGAATTAGGTTTTGAATGCGATTTAAGTCAAAATGTTATGCACTAGGTTTTTTAAATTAAATTTGATTTATTGTTTCATATTTCTTTTTTGCTCATTTTTGAGCTATCCTCATCTTTGATTTTCTAATATTTTTGGTTTTGAGCTTAAGACGTTGTGGAAACATGTGAAATTAATTAAATTATGTGCTTTGACTCGTATAATTAAGGCAGAGAGAGTGTTAAGCACATGGTGCTAGGAGGAAAATTTTAAAAAATTATTTTAGCCTCTTTTCCTTCACCGCACTCATATAGGATTGATGCATACATGATTGTGCTGATGGAGACATTATTGTGGTCCCATTGGAGAAGTAGTTTTGTGGTTGTGTCGATGATAGAGTGGTCACATTGTTGGACTAAATAAAAATCATTTGAATTGTGGTACTAAATACTCTTATATGATTGCTGCAAAAATATAAATTGGATTTCCTAGTTTTAGTAGGCTTCTGTTTAATTTTTTTTTAAGAAATTTTTAGATTCAGGGTATTGTCTGAGAAAGAAATGTGACTTAAAATTAAATAATATTAGATTTTTCTTTTTATGTGACACTGATATAATGAATACTTATTGCTTCTTTGTTTCTCCAAGTAGTTTATTTTTCAATAGGATGGTGTAGGAACCCATAGTAAATTTTCTGTATGTGTGGGATCCGACCCAGTCAGCATCTTTGCATGTTTCTAGATTCAGTCTTTTATTTTCTCTTAAATAAGATTCATTTTCCTAGAGTTTATTTAACGTGTTGAAGATTTTTTTTTATATGCTAACTATACATGCGCTTCTTTAGGGTTATATATATAAACTTACTTGGAACGCTTGTAGCATAGGTAATGTCTCATTTGTTGTGGGTAAGATGAATAATATTCCTCATCATATTTGATGCCTTTCTTTATCAACTTTTGGGTTGTTTCTTTCCTATTTAAGTTTGTTGGAACATCTTTTCCTTTTTTATTTTAGTAGATTTAGGATCTAATTTTGTTGTCCCGGCCTTTAATCTAGCTACTTTAATTTAAAGAAAGTATTTGACTGTATCTATCTTTTATTTCAATTTCTCAATGGTTAGTTTTTCATTTTGCTTATTTATTCAAGATTATCACCTCTTATAATCCTGCAGTCTGCTTAGACCTCGACATTGATTTTGTTCTATTTGGAAATTTTTTTTTTCGAAGAGCACGATCTTTGGCAATTTATTTGAAGTTTATCCTTTCATTGGTATTGGCAAACTTTCCAAATTCTGCTCTTTGAGATTGTTTGGGACCATATAGAGTTTTCTTTAACTTGTATGCATGTCTAGCATTGAAATCTCAGTTAAAATCTTGTTGGGGGTTCTATATAGCAGGCTTCTTATTTGTAATCTAGGAGTACATTTTATACATCTAATTGTTATCTCTAATTGTTATCAAAGATCAGCTGAGGTTGGATGTTAGGGATCGAAGTATTCACTTCCTGTTTAGCTTTGTGGTTGCTGCAAATGTTTTTCCATAATTAATCCATTAGTCTGAGTGCAGTTTTTGCAAAAAGTCTAGTTTTTAATATTTGACCTTCTCATTTGCATTGTATATGAGAGTCTATACCCATTCTAGTCAATTAAAATTTTTCTTTTAGTAATTTTACTACCTCTCGTGTTTGTTTTCTTTTAGAGCTTTCATTTCTTCAATCACATCTCTTTTCAATTCTTTGTTTTTAAATGCTTATATTTTGTTATTCTTCATCTCAATGAGAACGGTTTTGTGGGCTGAGGAAATATTGGAACGGGAAGAAGTTGGCGATTGGATGTTGGGTCCATATTCACATTTCCTTTCTTAAAACACCATGAAGTTGACGTCATACATTCGCTGTTTTGTTATTGGTGTTGCACGAATTAAAATGACTAAGCATGCTTTGGTTTAGTGTTAGATTTTTTTTTTCTTAGACTATGCTGGTAGTAATGTTTAGGTTTGTTAAATAGGGTTTTATTGTTGTAGGTAAGTTTCAGGGAGATTATGTCTCATTTGGGTGATTGGGAGTTTAATGTTTAGAAAATCAAAGTTATTTTGGTTCCAAGGCTTCTGTTGAAGTCTCACTTTGGCCATTGAATATATTTTTTTTTTAGCAAAAATAGCATCCTAGACAATAGAGCATCTTTTAGAATTGGGATTGTAACACTTCAACTCTTTTTTGAGTCAAAAAGTAGAGTGAGAATATGCGTTTGGGGTTCTTGATCAAGTTTAGTGTTTTGATGGAAATAAACATCACTTGGTTCTTAGTGGAAGCTATGAGTGTTTTATGGTTCAAAAAAATTGCTGAGGGTTTTAATAATGTTTCGCTTTGTAAAATTTCACGGAGTTAGTTTATTAGGAATGTGGCACTAAAGGTATTTTTCTTTAAATATAATTTTAGAACATTCTTTTCAGAGTATAACCTCTTGTACTTCAAAAGAGAATGATTTTTTCTTAAAATGAAATAATTTTGTTGAAATGAAATAATTTTGTTGTGGGTTGTAACATTAGTGGATTCATGGATGATGTCCTTTTTTGTATATAAAAGATGACAAGGGCTTGATTAAAATATTTTTCCCATTAGTAGACCAAATATATTTAATATTAGTTTGAAATTGGTTATCAAAGTGTAGTGAGGATTTTGCTGGCATCAAGTTTATTTTTTTATGAGGAAAAGCCAGCCTGTGAACATGAAATCATCTTTGATAGTAACAAGCTATTTGACCCTAAGTGCAGATCACTTGGCCTAGCGATCATAAAGTTTTGAGTTTAAAGCTTATCATAAATAAGTTTGTGTGTGATTTTAGGAAAAAAAGGAACAAGCCAGTTGACACCGTTAGTATTAGTGATATTGGATGATCCGGGCATTAGTGTGCATTACTGTGGATTTAGGAAAAAAGGCATTGAAGTTTTGGACTCAAGGGGTAGGATATTGTATTGTGTGACCATTTGCTATAGAACATACGGAAGCTCCTCAAAATTTATTTTATTGAATAATACAAGAAACGTGGATTAACACTAAAAGATGAATTGAGCTTTATGAATATTATTGTTGAATTTGTGCCCTTGTATTAAAATTTCTAGATAATGAAGATTAAGCTATGCAATTATTAATTACTGTTTGAGTTTAGATAGTAATGTTCTTATTCCTTACGATGCACAATCATTTGATTCTTAGATAAGTATGATAAAATATTATAATTTAATTTAGGTCATATATTAATTTTTTAATAGAGTATACATTTATGGAGATTTTAGATACATGGAGAACCAACCACAATGAAGGAAGGGATAAATAACAACAAGCCTTTATCTCACTAAATGTTGTTGGTTACATTTAGGTATAAATAACACAACCATTGTCGAGTTTTAAGTCTCAGATGGGAAAAATAGTGAGTTACGTTAGGTAGTTGACAACTAGCGCAAATTTTTTTGTCGAAAAATTATGACATGAAACCAAATGTAGGAAAGTATGAGTATACTGTATATCTTTTCGACAAGAGTTGTTAGGGTTCTATAAAGTTCTATTTTATGATTTTTTGTGCTAGGTGTATGGGAAGAGGATATAGTTAAAAAGTTGATCATGATGTTTGTTTATTCTCAATCTATTATCTGGATTTTATTTGGATTATTTTAAAAAACACATCAGAGATTTGAAATCGAATACTCATCTTATTCAGCCACAACAAATATTCATTGGTTTATTAAATACTATCAAGATACGTAGTTTCTTTATTTTTTATTCTTAAAAAATAGAAAACACCACATCTTTTATTTTACTTGTTTTTAAAAAATATATAAATCGTAATATGCACAAACACATTTTCTAAAAACAGAAGATAGAAAAAAGAAAAGACTAAAATAGAAGAGAAAAAGTGATCCTAAACATGCTCCTATTGTTCTTCAAGATGGTTGAGGCTCATACCTTTGTGACCTGGGCATGGTGTGATTTTGTGATTTTTTTAAGTGTTTTCCTACCGGATAATTGTCAACTAGGGATAATGTTTTTCCTTCAGCCTATGCTTAGGTCAGAAGAAGAACAAAAAACTCATATAGTTAAGTTATATTTAACCCTATAACGTTTCTCAGTATTTTTTTTGATCCCTTATCTAGGTTGTAAAACCTTAGCTAAAATATGTTTATTCTATCAAGTTTTTGTAGTCAACCTAATCGTTTCAGTACACAATGGGCAAAAGTTATAATTCTTTATGAATGTTAACACCTTAATTGACCGGAGCAGGAGTAAGCGAAGACTAGAATGTTAACCAACAACTTGAATACAAGAAAAGTTCAAAAAACATTAAGGGAAAAAAATCGAGAAAACCACAGAAAATCACTATCCCTACATCACAATGACATGAAAAGGATTTAGCTACTCATGGAGAAAACAAACAAAATAAGGCAATCCATTTAAGGCAATGGTGCAAGTAGCATTACAACGTATGAACAGCTTACAACCAAGATTTTTCTCTTCTCCACAACAGTAAATTTTTCTCTCATACAAAACTCTCTCAAAGGAAATAAGAAATAAGAGGTAAAGAAGAGAGAACAACCCTTAGGGTTGAGAAAACTATGAATAAACCCTCAAACTCTCCAAAAACTCTCGAAGTTCATCATACAACTGCCCAAGATGATCAATTCATGCCCTAGCAGTTCTTGACCAGATTTAGCAATGTCAATATTTCCAAGTGTAGAAGCAACCTTGGTGATGTGGTAACTTCTAAACCCTTCGTGCATGCCGGACAGTTCTTGGATTGGCGTAATCAAGCTCAAATGTGGTGTAGCTACGCTGTATACGACGTAGTCACACCTGCGTTTGGCGTAACCACGCCACCCAACCACTCCTATGGATCAACCGTCTTCTTGCTCTAAAATGTGTAGTTAAGCCCCTATAACTTGCAAAACTCCAAAAATAACCTTTTTCAAGCGTAAAACTGTGATAAATTAAGAGGAAAATACAATTAAATGCAGGAAAAGTACGTAAAAGTGCCTCATATTAAATTCTTAAAAACATACCCATTACTTACCCTCAAGCAATCTTTATCTCAGCTAAGACTCATAGTGTTTGTAGTTCTCACGTGCAGTAATGGTTTTTTAATTATCCTATATAAATAGATTATATAAATTCCATGAAGGATATGCAAATATTATTTCATGGTAGGATCTTTATTAATTTCTAATAACCTTTCCCTTTCTTTAATTTCCCTTTTTCTGGGCCTATGCGAATCTCATACTCTGGTGTGATTGAAATATTTTCATTCCCCTAAGAAATTTTTAAATCAATGAGTTATCCAAGCGACCTAACTATGCTTAACTTTTTTCCTGAATATTAATTCCTAATAATCTCATTTAGTGAGATTTCCATGTAACTTGAGCGCCAATTTTTAGTTTTTTGGTCCACTTCGAGCTTACTCTCAGTATGTTTTAGACACTTGTTTTGATTTTTCTTTTAAACCATGCCTTCCACACTTTTTTATGTTTTTTTAATCTAAATTACTATGCTTAGTGGGGCCCATTTCTTTCAATGATTTTGAATATCCAATTCCTTCTAATTAATAAGTTTCAAATTTCCCTTATTGTAAATTCACAACATAAAGGCTTGGTAATATTAGATAAGTCCTTGATGTATCGACGGTAAAATACATCATGCCATAAAACACTCTTTATTCTCATTGCAGAAGTTGGTGAGGGCAACTTTTCTATCACCTGAATCTTCGTTGGATCTACTTCCATCCTCTTTTCTGAAATCTTATAACACAAAACTTCCCTTTCAGTGACCATGAATTGACACTTCTCTTATTTCAACACTAAATTTGTCTCCTCACACCTTTGCAACATATTTGCAAGGTGATTCAAGCATTTGTCGAACACAGAGAAATCATTCATGAAAATCTTTATCTTAGCCTTAATCAACTTAGACAAAATTGACATAATGCAGCAATGGAAAGTGGCTGGCATATTGCAAAGTCTAAAGGGCATCCTCCTAAAGACAAATGTCCTATAAGGGCTCGTGAAGGTGGTATTGTCTTGGTCCTCAAGCGTGACAAGGATCCAGTGGTATTCTGAATAGCCATCTTGGAAGTAGTAGAAAGAGTGACGTGCTAGTCTATCCAACATCTGGTTCAAAAGAGGCAGGATAAAATGGTCTTTCCTAGTGGTCGAATTCAATTTCTTATAGTCAATGCAAATCTTCCATCTAGTGACTTTCATAGTGGGTATTAACTCATTTCTTTCATTCTCTACTACCGTCGCTCTCTCTTTCTTAGGCACATGACTAGGGCTGACCCAACACTATCTGAGATGGGGTAGATGATGTCTATATCTAACCTTCAAGATTTCTTTCTTCACCACCTTCATCATCACAAAGTTTAGTTTCCTCTGGGGGCCAACTGTTAAGTCCATATCGCTCTTTCATCAAACTCCTATGCATGCACAAGGATGAGCTTTTACCTTTTATGTCAGTTATGTTCCACCCAAAGACTTTTCTAAATGTCGTAAGCACTCTGATCAACTTCTCTTGCACTTGACTCAACTCTACTGAAATGATCACAAGCAAAGCTGGAGGCTCTCTTAAATAAGCATACTTAGGTGATTTGACAAGGCTTTCAATTCCAGTTCAGGGGCTACCTCTGTGGATGGCACTAGGGGCTTTTCATTTGTGGTGGTGTCCAACAACTCAAATCTCTCCTTATAGGCTCTAGGGTTCCCTTGTAGCAGTAGAATAGATTCTTCCTAGACGTCTCACTTATTCTCAATCTCTAAATGTTCTACCGGGTCTTCTTCCATAGTTTCAACAATTTAGTTAGACACTACCCGTCAACTACATCAATCCTATGACAACGATCGTCACTTAAATATTGAGGAAATCTCATTGAGATCAAAATATCAAAAGTGGCATCCTATTCATTTACTCTCATGGTCAATTTCCCTTGTTTAACATCTATCGTTGACCTTCCTGTAGCTAAAAAAAAATTAGCCAAGTGTCAAGGTATCTCCTTGGCCTCCTTCTTGTCCACTATCGAAAAATCTACGGGGAATATAAATTCATCCACATTTATCAACACGTCCTAAAAAATTCTCATATGGTAAGCCAAGGATCAGTTAGTTAACTGTAAGGCCAGATTAGTCGACTGAGCCTTTCTTAACTCAAGTCTCTTGAAAATCAACAGTGGCATTAGATTTATACTTGCTCCTAAGTTACAAAGGGCTCTCCTTACAAATTCCTCTCCCATGACACACGAGATGGTGAAACTCCTGGGTCTTTCATCTTCTTGGGCAACTTTCTCTGTAGACTGGCACTATACTTCTTAGCCAATGCACAGTCTCAAAGTTTCCCAGCTTTTTCTCCTTGATCAAGACATCCTTCGTGAACTTGGCATAACTAGACATCAGTTCTATGACTTCAACAAATAGAATGTTTATGGTTAATTTTTTTAACACCTTTAAAAACCTGAAACTTTGTTGGTCTAGTTTTTGCTTCTACTGACTCAAGGGAAATTGTGGTGGGAGTCTCTCAGGCTGAATCCTAGAGGGTGAAACAGATATTTCTACATCTTCTACTGGGGTCTCACTCTCGCCTCCTACTACAGGGTCCAAGTCAATTAGGTTCTTCTCCTTAGTGGTGGTTTCTAACTCCTGATTCCTTAGCCTCACAGCCTGCACCTTCTCCCTCTCTTTTTCTTTAGAATTCAATTCAGTGTTACCGGGAGTGCACCTATCATTTGTTCATGAATTTGCTAACTGTTTTAATTGATTTTCTACTTTTATAGTGACTACAACCTGATTTTGTAATTGCTTCCTCATTTGAATCATTAGCTCCTCAAAAGTTGACTTTTTGCATGGTCTGGGAATTGGCTTGAAATCCTGTTGGGTATGCTTGTTTATGGGGTTTTTTTTTGTTTGTTCCAATTATCTACAAGATTGGCTTGAGGGTTCCCCCATTGTTGGTTTCCCACAGAACTTGATTATTATTGCTCAATTGAAACATTGAATGGTTTCTCCAGCCAGGTTGTAGGTGTTGAAATAAGGGTTATTGGCTTGGTTCCCTATGACATTTATAACCTCTAAAGTTGTCATGTTAGGATCTACTACTGGTCCATATATCCCTTCATTTAATGGAGATTCTTGCACTGCATTCACCCCAAGAGTATTTAATTTCCTCGAAATGACAGCTAAGTGGTTGGCTAGGATAGTTATAACATCTGTGTCATGATACTTGCAACTTTTTGAAGTGTCTCTCAGAAGACCATTAAAAATTATTGATTGTCATCTTCTTTATCAACTCATACGCTTCCTCAAAATGTTTGGACATTGATAATTCCTTAACTGTATTGTCTATAATGGACCTTTGGGAGCATACTAGCCCATTGTAAACGGTCTAGATAATCAACTAGTCGCCCAAGCCATAGTGTGGGCACCTCCACACCTAAGCAATTCCTTGAACTTGTACCAAGCCTATTGTTTCTCCATCTATTTTGGTGTACGAAGCAATTATTTCTATGCTTAGGAGTCTTAGATGGAGGGAAGTATTTTGCTAGAAATTTTTTGGCAAGGTCAGTCCAAATGGTTGCAGATATTGGTACACGGGGGTTTAACTACACTTTGGTCTTGTCCCTCAGAGAGAATGAGAATAATCTAAGTCTAAAGACATTGTTGGGGACACTGTTATACTAGCAACCGTCACAGAGTTCAAGGAAATTAGATATGTGAAGATTTGAGTTTTCAGTAGGTTGTCCTCCCAAGCTTGCTATTCAATACAATTTGGATAATGGCTGGCCTGAGTTTAAAATTATTGGCATCTACTATTGGGTAGTTGGTACGTGAATTTCCTCAGTAGATGGGTTGACATAATCCCTAAATGGTTTTATTGTATGGTCATGAGGGCTGGTGGCTTCTATGTGTGCCAGATAATGAATGTGCTCTCCTAAGGCATCTAAAGGTCCGATCAATCTCAGGGTCAAAAGATGCCAAATCTGCTTTGGCAATCCATGCATAACTAAGGCTAGTGAACATGTGATCGTAAAGGCAGACTCGACAGACGCAAAACAAAACACACAAAATCACAATGCCCCACACAAGTCTGTTAAAAGTCTATTAACATACACATGCAAAAATAAAAGAAAAACATACACTATTTTTGGATTGTAATATTTTTTGAGTTTTTTTCAACTTTTATAGTACCTGCAATTAAATTAGCAAAGTAAATATGCAAGTGCAACACAAATAATTAGAAATAAAAAAAAATAATGAAAAATAGATGTTGCTAAACATGGATTATAAGTTCAACTAAAGTTTTAAAATCATAAAAATTCTTAACGATTTTTCCTGAAAATAGCACCAAAAACTTGATGGCTGAAAATTGCTATGCGGCAGGTAATGAAGTACACAATTATACGTGTCAAATAATATGTGGTTTAAGAGTCTGTCTATCGATCCTAAAATGAAATAAGTAACAATTATTCTGACAAAAAATCTGTAGTTTCCTAACGTCAACACCTAGTTTAGCATGATCACAACCTTTGGAAGTCAAAACCTAAAATTCTAAACAAGCAGAGAACAAGTCTGAGAACTTGGAAAATACAAAACCAAAACTTTCAGTGTTCTTCAAGAGGATGAGGTATTTACCTTTGTGACTGGGATATGGTGCGATTATGTGGTTTTCCTAAGTGTTCCCCTATGTGATAATTGTCAATTGGGGATAATTTTTCTTCTTAAGCTTATGTCTAGGTCAGAAGAAAAATTAGAAACCCATAAAGTTAAGTTTCGAATAACCCTATAGTGTTTCTCATGATTCCTTTGATTCTTTATCTAAGTTATAAAATCCTAATTAGAATATGCCTATTCTACTATGTTTTTATGGTTAACCTAATTGTTCTACCATACAACGGGCAGAAGTCATAGCTCACAATAAATGTTAACATTCTAATTAGCCAGATCAGGAGTAAGAGTAAACGAAGACCAGAATGCTAACTAACAACATGGATATAAGTAAAGCTTGGAAAACTTGAAGTGGAAAGCATAAGATAAAACCATGGAAAGTCACTATTCCTTCATCCAAAGGCACCAAAAAGATTTAGGTACTCATGAAGAAAAGAAAAAACACAAGTTAATCTGTTGAAATCAATATGCAAGTTGCATTACAACATAAGAACCACTTACAACTAAGATTCTCCTCTCCTCCACAACAGTACATCTTACTTTCATACATAGCTCTCTCAAGAAAAAGAAACAAGAAGTAAAAAAGAGAAAACAGCCCTTAGAGCATCCTGCCTCAATGAAGGAAGAGAAAACCCTAAAGGAACCCTCAAACTCTCTAAAGACTCTCCGCAAGTTCAGTTTCCAGTCTTCCATATGATCAATTCGTGCCCTAACATCTCCTTTTATAGTTCTCTTGTTGGTTTAACAAGATAAAACTTTCCAATTGTAAAAGCACACTCGATGGCGTGGTTATGCCCAAATCCACCATGGTCAGGCCATCCAGTTCATGGACTGGCAGTCATGCCTGAATGTGGCGTAGCTACACCAAATACGACATTGTCATGCCTGAGGTTAGCGAAACCACACCGCCCAACTAGAGCAGGCGACGTAATTACACCGATTTTAGGTGTGGTTATGCTGGTGTGGCTCCCATGGATCCGCCGTTTTCTCACTTCGAATTACACGTTTGAGCTTCTGTAATCTGCAAAACACCAAAAACAATCTTTCTCAAGCCTAAAACTGTGATAAATAAAGAGGAGATGACATAATCACATGCAGGAAAAACACTAAAATTGGCTTATATCACTTGCAATACCACCGATTGCTAAACTAGCTTCAAGGGTGAAACTACCACCATTTTTGAACTCCAATTTGTGGAGTGTAACACCTTAATTTGATTAATCTCTCGAACAGTTGTTCTTAAGTTCATGGAATGACACACTTTAGCTCTTTATCATTTTACCTCATGAATATTTTTTATTTTTTTATTTTTTTCGCTGAAGAACCTGTGGCGGATGGAAAATGGGAGGAAGTGACATTTTCCTTTTTTTCTTAAGTGGAAATTGAGTATTTGCTTCTAAGAATTTGTAATGACACTACTTTCTAGGAAGGCTAGATTATCACATTTGCCATGCAGCGTAACTTTGAAGCATATTTGTATGAAGCAACTGAGAGTTGTTCTAGTTACTTAACAAGGGAAAATGCCACTTTTCATTTCCCTGGTCAACCAAATAGTTGACGTGGTCCACTTTGCCTCCAACGGGTTCTCACTTTGGCGTGAATATCCAAGGTCAGCTTATGAAAAGCATGCATGTGTGCGCTTTGGCAGAAAGTTTCAAAAAATAAGAAAATGAAACCATTCATTTCTACTTATCTTTTCACTTTGCAAAATTGTCTTTAGAGTAGTTAACAGGCGCTAAATTTAGTGCAATGTTCCGGACATTTTTTTTGCATGATAACCATGTGCTGTTTTTCTTGCTTGTACTGCTTTCTAATTTTTTGCTGACATACCTTTGTTTTACATAACAAATGTTTTGGCATGGTATTGTTTCACATAACATTGTAATTGGTGGTCCTTATCCTGACTTGGAAATTAATGACTACGACCATTTTTAATGAATTGAACAATTGGTCAGTTTTAGGGAATTCAAATTTTGTTTCTTAACTGATTTTGAAGGACATGCTTCATAAGACTAAAATGTCACATTATGCTTTTGCCCTTCCCTGAAGATTTTCAATAGATCCGTTCAATTGAGCATCATATTACTTTCCTAAAGCTCCCTTTCTGTTATAAACTTTCAATGATGAAATTTCCTGTCATTCAAGTTTAATTACTTAACCTTCTATAATGCTGGATAACACAATGCTTGTAACTTCTGTAGCCGTGCTTGTCGAGAATGGGAAATTCCTCCTATCAGCAAAAAGGAGTCGACGCACAACCTATACTGAATATGTAATTTCAATGGATCCTGAAAACATCTCAAGGTCAAGCAACACCTACATTGGCAAACTGAGGTAATTTATTGATACTAAATTCTGCATTATTGTTCTGCACTTACAACACCAAAAATTTTATATTTATTTCATCTGATGATTTTCTCCCTGTATCCATAGATCAAACTTTCTGGGTACAAAGTTTATCATATGTGATACACAGCCGCCTTATAATGTTGCCTCTCTCTGCCCGCCTGGGACAAGCCGCAGATTTTACTCCAAGAAAGTCTCACCTAAAGTTCCAACCGGCAGCTATAGCATAGCCCAGGTGTCATACGAACTGAATGTACTCGGCACTCGGGGCCCTCGCCGCATGCATTGTGTCATGCACTCAATCCCGGCTTCCGCCCTTGATATTGGTGGTATTGTCCCTGGCCAACCGGAACACATCGTTCCTCGCTACCTTGAGGATTCTTTTCGAAGCATGTCATTTTCGCAGTCTTCTCTCATGGACCGCTCCATGGACTTCAGCAGCACTCGCTTCTCTGACATCAGTGGTGCTATCCTGGCTGATAATATTGAGGAGGCCAAAGAACCGCCTTTAGTGCTTCGCAACAAGGCCCCGAGATGGCATGAACAATTGCAGTGCTGGTGCCTCAACTTTCGTGGCCGTGTCACTGTTGCCTCTGTGAAGAACTTCCAGCTCATTGCTGCCAATCAGCCTGCCGCGGGAGCTCCAACGCCATCTCAACCAGCTCAATCAGATCATGATAAGATAATTTTGCAGTTCGGTAAGGTTGCGAAGGATATGTTCACAATGGACTATCGGTACCCACTTTCTGCCTTTCAGGCCTTTGCTATTTGTCTGAGCAGTTTTGACACGAAGCTGGCTTGTGAATAGTAAGTCTTCATACGCAAGAAGAAATGATACACGTCTAGTTTTTTGTTGCTTGTGCCTGATTCTCGGCTTAAGTTAGTGAGTTGTTGTAAACTAACTGTGCATTTAGACATTCACCTCTTTGCATTTGTTTTCTATGAAAGTTTTTTTTTTTTTTTTTAATTAAAACGCTCTTTTTTGTTAATGTTTGCTGCTTTTGTGCATGGTGTCTCAGGTGTGAGTACTCTCAAAAAGGATCTTAAATGAAAATATATTACTGGCAGTTGAAAATTTCTGTAGCATTGTCATCCCCCTTTAATTTCGTGCAAAAACTGTATTCTGTACTTCATTTTGCTCAAATAAATTTGAATGAAAATAAAGGAAAATAGCTGCCTTATGAAGTACAGATGTATATTTTGATAAAATTTGAAAGCATTGATATTGATCCTTGTTTTATTTTGAAGGTTTGATTTAATTGTTATTGATTGTAATTTTTATTTTTTGTTTCATGATCAAATTTAAAATTGAATTATATTATTTTTTAAATATCAAATTAATATAGCTATGGAAAGGGTAAGAGATTAATATAAATGTTATTTATTTCACCTGATAGATAGCAAATATTTGCTATATCAAGGCAAGTGTTTAAAGATAATTAGGTTATTATAAAAAAATTATATTTTAGAATGTTAAAAGTTGATTCAAAATGATAGCGACTTAAAAAAAATGTGCTGCTTTTACTTTACTATTTTATTTCATGATTATTATAAAAAAACAATTCAATTATAAAACATTGGTTTTTTTTTTCTTTATAAAAAGGGGTGTTCAATACACTGCGCCTATCGTGATTTTGGGCCTGTTTGGGCAATTGTGGATTATTAAATAATCTACTGAAAGCAATTGATTAGCGGTTTATCCAGATAAGCTGACTGGTTGTTTCGTTTGTATTTTAAATCGATTGATTTGTAACTGTTTCTGGATAAATAGTCATTTTGCCCGTACAGTAAAATTATTTGCAACAGAACTCATAGCAATACATTTGATACTTGAGAAACAGAATATCAATATAGAATAGTAAACAAAAAATTTTTCAAAAAACCTATTCTTTACATTTCTAATATGGGCTTAAACAAGATATTATAATGGTTTTATAAATAAACTCCTAGACTTCTGTAATATTCCCTCTTTACCAAAAGAACTCTAAATAAGATACAATTCTGAACAGAATCTATAATTAAATAGACCTAACATCTAATTGAAATTATGTAAAGATTCATACTTAATTTGTATCCAATATGCATCCATTCTAAATTTACTAAAGTTCAATCTTACAATTTAAGATCTAGTAATTTAAATAATTAAAGGAAGCAAAAGTTGAACAAATTTTAAGGTATTTTTTAATCAGAATATAGTTACAGTCTAGAACATAGAATCTGGAATTTGGAAGCTTTTAGTATTCAATCAAATTATTTACATAAACTAATTATTATTTTGCAAAATAGAGTGTTATAAGAATTTGATATAGTGTATAAGAAATTCATAAAAAAATACCACATTCATTATCAAGAAAGCAAATTTTGCAGTTGTGCAAGACGGTTAGAAATTTGAGATAAGTAATTACATTACATATTTTAACATATTTTAAAGTAATTATTGCAATTTTATTTCCTTCAATCCAGAGGAAGCATTCATCTATATGAACAAAATTGAATTTGAGTAGAATGACAACTGAAAAAGAAAACATCTATGAACAAAATTGAATTTGCCTTTCTAGCAAAGTGCTGAAGCTCGGTGCCAGAACCTCCACCAGCGAGAAGCGTCCAACCGCCTCCAAGAATGCTGGCAAAGAAATCAGGGCTGTAGTGGGCCGTGCCGCGGGCTTCACCGCTGTTACCCTTGCCGACGAGGTCTTTGCTCTTGCTGAGCCGCATGTGATGCGTGTAAGCGGTCGAGTGAGCGTGGGAGAAGATGGGGGGCACAGGAGAAAAAAAATCTTTCAAAATGGGATTAAAAATGTGAGCAACGGGTTCGATCCTGTAGATGCGTCTATTGAAAGGACGCTAAACGATATATTCAAAAACGCTTCTTGAACGTGCAGTCCAACACTCAAGCGACATTTTAAAAACCCCAAACACACCAATAAGTTGCGCCAAACAGACCCTTAGTCACATTATAGTGTAGCAATAAAACCAAGAAATAATCTGGTAATACCTATCTATTAGAGGTTGGTGGTGTCTTTGATGCGTAATTTTGGGATATTTTTATGGATCTTAATGGTTGGCAATGATTAATTTCAAAGTGGAGGAGGATCTTTCTTAGGTAGAAGTGGAGGAAGGTGGATGTTCTTTTTTGGGTGAATTAAGGCTAGCTAAGGTTGTAATTTATAAAGTTCAAGGAAGATGCAAGGAAAGTGTTAGAAGGTTTTCTTTTTTGGGCTTCTAAAATACTTGAGGGCAGGCAAAGGATTATGATTGTTTATGTGACCTAAGAGAAACATGAATATGACATTTAATTTATTTTTATAATTTTAAATTTGCTCTCAAAAAACAAAATAAAATTATTAAATAAGAATTTTGAAATAAAGATTCATCCAATTATAAAAGAGTGTGTTAAATCCAAATATATCTTATGGATCACACCCAATGTTTAGAGCATATGATGGACGAGAGAGAGAGAGAGAGAGAGAGAGAGAGAGAGAGAGAGGAGAGAGAGAGAGAGAGAGAGAGAGGAAAAAGTGTATAGTAACACAAGTTTTGAGATAGTAAAATTAGTAAACCTTTGTTGGCCTATTTATAGATTACTTGAGTATCTAACATAAAATTTCTTGTTTGTCTCCATTTTAATAGGGTCGTTACGAGTTAGTTGGCGCCTTTTCACATTTGTAACCAACTTCGTCACTCTTTCATATTCATAACTGACATCAACACCATTTCATATTCATAAATGATTGAGGAGATGCATTTCTTGTTATTCGATCGACTAAAAACCTTTGTTTGGCCGACATATATTTGGTCGGCTGAAAGGTCATTGGTCTACCCTCCCAATGAAATTCGGAGTAGATGACCTCTTGTCTTTATATTGAGCTTGGGCTGTCAGGCTTAGGGTGAGGTATCATTGTAATCTGACGGGTAGCTCTCTAGGATAAGGAACCCTTTTAGAGGATCAAAAAAATGTTCCATAAGGTACCCTTTGGCCATCTTTGTGAAGAGTTCATGAATCGGCTAAGGGAGTTGGTCATGAATGACTGTCCCTCAAATTGGGTGCCTTCTATTTATTCTTTCGAGTGTGCTTCCATTTCGTACCAAAAGAAATGATGCTTTGTCTTTTTGTCTTTTGACAATCCTGATACATCGTCCTTTGGTGTTCATAATCTAAACCAATTAGATTTTCTTGAGATTCATGTAGGCACATTTGTTTTATAAAAATTTTGTTCCACGATTTTCTTACTTCTTGAATGTGTAAAAATGGACTTATTTATTGTGTAATAAGTACTTTCAATAATTAAAATTCCAATATTTCAGCTCCCTCAATTCCTATAAATAGAGCGTGATCAGCACTTCTCCATCACTTTCTCTGTGTTTCTTGATCTTTAGTCATTTTTTAATTGAAGATATATTTATGAAAAGTAGCAAGAAGTCTTTTGCTGAGGTGATAAATGAAGTAGTTATGATAAAGGCCTTTAGTATTTCAGCTGAAAAATTCTACTTTCTTAAGGACATAGGGGAAAAAAGGAAACCAGTGAGTAGCCAGTCTGTAGAAAAGAAGAAATTGGGGAATGAGGGCTGACCGATACTAGCAAAGCAGACGGAGGGAGAAGGCTGCCCACTAAAAAAAAGAGGTCAGATGGAGAAGTTTGGCTAGTCAACACAAAGAGACCGAAAGGAGAGAGCCGGCTAAAGGGAGAGAAGCAGGTCAAACAGATGACCCATAAAAAAAGGTGGAGGGTTTGGAGGAAGTGGCTAAGTTGTCCGACTCGATGTTGCTCCATCATGAGATGGGAACTGGATAGACATGCACACTACTGGTGTGACACTTCTTGCCCCAACACCGACTCGTGAATGACAGACTTAATAACGGGTCCTGGTGGTCGTAGAGACCCAATTTTACTTGTGTGATAATGCAACTCCCTTTCCTTTGGTCAGTGAGACTAGCCAAGTGGTTATTCAACCGCTTGTTGGTGAGAGCCTATGATCATCTTAAAAAAAGTGGATCATTAGAACAAAAAGGCCCATTTTTTTATTGAATAGTTTTGTTCTTATTTTTTAACATTTGTTTATTCTTGAAGACGAGTCCATGTAGATCATCGACTCATTGACTGTGGGAACCGACCATCCCTCGGTTCTAGAGGCGGCCAAGCCCACGGCGGAGGTGCCTCTAGATGTTTGTCTAGTCTTTAGGACAATTAGAGGGAGACCGATGGTTGGCAAGGATCACTATTGTTACAAGTTCATTGGTTTGATGAAACAGGTGACTCTTTCTCTTGTGAAACTAGTATGCAGAGGGAGATTGCCATAACAAAACTGTAGAAAGAACTTGCAGCTCTATGCTAGGAATATAAGGTTGAGTTAGTAGCTCTCTAGGCAAACAAAGCGATTCTCTAGATGGAGCTAACAGAGGACTGTTTGGCTTGTTCTATCTGTAGGTTTAGACAGAAAAACATAGTTAAGAGAGTTTCATGTTTTGCGAGTGAGCCTTGTATCAAATTTTAGTGAGTCGGGCTATCGTATTAGCCGAGGCAGCTGAAGATCCCAGTGTAAAATATTTCCTATCTTGGATAAATAAAAATTTAATATTATGAATTTTTAAATTCTTATGTCTTTTTATTCAAAATTTACACTAATTTGATGTAAATTTTCAGAGATTGAGGTACGAATTTGTAGTGTTTCAATTTCCATGAATGTCACATATATTTAAGGGTTAAAGGAAAAAGTGTTTGCATATTCCAAATTTCCATTTCCTTTCCCTTCAGTCATTGATTGTCTCTTCTTTGGGTCAGTAACTTCAAGCACTTCCGATGGCTTCCAAGTATTCTCTACAACTATTTGTTTCAGTACTAGCAAGCAAAAGGCCTACTTTTACATTGTTTGATGAAGAGCTTTTGGAAGGCACTTGTGCATACAACACAAGTATAGCATTCAAAGTAGTGGAGCCGAAGGCGAGGGTGATTGATGAATTTTTCGATGATATGATCTTCTACTAGAACTAGTTATGATGGGGGCTTGAACTTCCATTCTGTCAGAGATCCGATCAATTATCAACCATTACATTGTCATCTCCATGCAAATAAAGCCACATTAAATCGTGGTAGTGATGAACTTCATCATCAACTTGTGATAGATGGAAATCCTCTATTCTCGTAATTTGTTCTCATATATATTCTTGTGTAGAGTGGTGCCTGACGGATATGTCATTTTTCTGATCAACAAAGAAGTTCCATCTGGTCGATCTAGAGAATAATAAAAATTGGAAGTTTTGGTTCCTCTGAGAAATCAGTCAATATTAAGAGATCAACACCCAAACAACTAGAAAGCCAGAAAAAAAGAAGTGAAATTTGCAGTAGGTCTTGTGTAATGCTGTAACTATAATGGAAAAAGAACTATCAGTTATTCAGTATATTGACCCCATGACAAGTGTGTTAAATACCATGTTGTTTATTGCCATGAATCCTGAGTTTTGAGGTGCTTTAGATGAAGTGGAGGGGAAAAGGCAAATCGAGAAAATTTATTAGCTTTCTAAAAAATAGTTGAGAAAAGGAAAGGTGCTGCTTCCAAAGCTAGAAGGGAAGAGGTCGAGGAAGAGGAGGATCTCATGGTTATGTCTTCTCTAAGTTTGGAAATGATTCACTCTATCTATGAATCAATAGTTGTCATTCAAAATATTTTCATTAGGGAGTTAATCCTATTTGAACTAAAACAATCTTTATTGTACTTATGGACTTCAAGTGTGTTGGTCGCCTGATGGGAATTCTATCGCTTGCTTTGAAAATAATATATATATATATATATATATATATATAATTTTGATTTTGAAAAATAACATTTTAATCTTGAAAAATGAGACCAAACAGATCTCATATATTTGATAGTTTAAGTAATTTGTTATCTTAAAAGGAACTTATATTGCACAATATGATTGTATAAAAGCTTAAATATAGAGCGAGGATTTACTTCGTACTAGACGAACAACCTCGAAGTTCAAAGGGTATATATTATTTAAATTTAAGGAAAGTTTTACTGAAGTAGATTTACTTTGTTTGAGCCTTGATCGTCATCTGGAAGTCATCCTCCATCCGCTTGCAGTTTGCTCTGGGCTTCTCACAGTGATGGCTCCATGTTTTAAGGTTTGTATGTGAGCATGTAATTATTGTTAAGTCTCAAAGCCAGCCGTAGGGTTTCTCCTAAGCATATGCCCTACTGTTGTCTACCATAGTGGTCTTTGCAAGCATAATAAATTATGCATAAACAAAATATACGATTATAAAAGTAAAATAATTTTACAGAAAAAGAAAAGTAGTATTGCGCACCTACTGTCTCCAATGCTACTGTTGAAAGGGGTTAGATTTATAAGTAGAGCATGCAATTGTTAAAAAAGATTTAAAAAGCATAAAAGATGTGATATATAAAAGTCAAGTGGAACATATTTGGAAGATCACAAATAACTATAAGAATTCAAGCTTGGGGTAAGCTCAGACTCATGATTCTCGAGGGACATCTGTAGGCATCCATAAGCAATCTGGGTGTTTTGTCCCGTCCAACCTTGGATAGAAAATACCAACCAAATAATCAGAGAAGGAAAAATTCTAGCCTAATCAAAGTGATTAACAAGTGGAATTGTATGGGATGACACCAAAAATTCTTAATTTTTCAGGCATATAAAGTTAAACAATTACTTAATGGTAAAAATTAGTAGTGTCGCAAGAAATTTTTTTTGTTATTTTATATCTATGTATTTTGTAAATTAGATGGTCTGTAAGTTAATCACTCAGGCCAGAGCTACCGACAACTTAATAAAGAAAGGGACAACTTCTCATCAAGTGTTGGTGAATAGTAACATCAATCCTGCACCCTACCCGAAAATCCTCGGGCTAGGAGATACTATTTCACATCATTGCCTTTAATCACAAATTGTCCTGTTGGCATCAATTTTTGATGTCACGAGTGTAGGGTGTCTACCTGCATGACTCAAGATAGTTTACGACATGTCCATAGCAATCTGGTAGTTTAGACACCCGCTTGAAACCTTTTTGGCTTGTGTTGAGGGGCACATAGCCAGAGTCGTTTTGCTAGGCTATGATTTTCTCTTAGGTGAAGGTCGGTCGACATTTGACACGTAAAACGACTCCGATTGGGGTGAAAAAGAATTTTTGATGTCACGAGTGTAGGGTGTCTACCTGCATGACTCAAGATAGTTTACGACATGTCCATAGCAATCTGGTAGTTTAGACACCCGCTTGAAACCTTTTTGGCTTGTGTTGAGGGGCACATAGCCAGAGTCGTTTTGCTAGGCTATGATTTTCTCTTAGGTGAAGGTCGGTCGACATTTGGCACGTAAAACGACTCCGATCGGGGTGAAAAAGATTATGTGGCACGTCGCACGTGATTTTGGCTTGAATTAGCCCGATCGCTTGACAAAGTGATCCATATGACCCCGGATAATGAAACAGACCCCACTAGTGTGTTCAGAGCGTTGATTTCACTTATGTAGGACGTTCAGTACACCACGATTTCACGGACGAATTAAAAAAAAATAAAAATTATCATTTTTGGTCTGATAATAAAAAAAGTGGTCTGGACGATCCCAAACGACAAAACAGACTGCGCTGATGCGTCCGGAACGTCGACTTTAATCAGAAAGGACACCCACTTCGCTGAGAGGGCGTGTACGAGCGAAGAATATGCCAACGATAATTATATAATAATTATTATTATAATATAACGTAATATATTATATATATATATAAGGATATAAAAAAGGGAGCAGTTGCTCCCCCGATGAGGTTGCCCGGACGACTCCGGATGACGAAACGGACTGCGCTGATGCGTCCGGAACGTCGACTTTAATCAGAAAGGACACCCACTTCGCTGAGAGGGCGTGTACGAGCGAAGAATATGCCAACGATAATTATATAATAATAATTATTATAATATAACGTAATATATTATATATATATATAAGGATATAAAAAAGGGAGCAGTTGCTCCCCATAACCTAGCACAGAACCCCCGCCGCCAAGCCCCGTTCACGAAAACTCCCTCTCGGAATCTTCTCCCTCCTCTCCGGTTCCCTCGTCGACCCCTCCTTATCGACGAACGTTGTCGCAGGCTCGTCACCAGCCTTTGAAGGTCCTCTACGCCGGCGCTGCCCGCTGACCCCTTTTTCCTCTTCTTTCAGCCAACCACACGAGCAGCCTTCCGATCTCACCGGCGACGCTCCACTGGCGTCATTCCTTGCCGCTAATCCATGCCTCCAGCCTGCCAGATCTATGACATCTTCCTCAGCCGGAGCTCCTCCTTCGCCAGTTTATTCTCTTTTTGCTTGGCCATCTCGAGCTTCCTCTTTCTCCTCGGCCGGATCTCTTCCTCCATGGCCAGATCTCTTGCTTCTCGCTGGCATTGTGATTCACCGACGTTACATTTAAGTCGGAGAAAATCAGCGAGGAGAACGTCGGATTTTGGTCTCTCCTCCACATTTCTTTTGCTCCCGATGTACACCACCGATGAGCTAGCCTCTACACACCGCTGTCCTACCTTCTCAGCGACCGGACGCATCTCCACAGAACCTCGACGCCACCGAACAACGAGCAACGTCGCTCTTCGAGGAAGTCCAAGCGTCTGCGAGAAAAACTCCACTTTTACTGTCGTCGAGCGATCCTCTTTCGCGAAGGTACCTTTTTTTGGAGTCTCATATTTTTATATGCTAAATTATTTATTTTCTTGTACTTCGCTTACCTCACTGACTCACAACCTCATATATTTCTCGTTGCATGGTTCATTGCGATGCATACTGGTGCACAGACAGGAAGCGTGAGCTCTCCCTCAGCATAAAGAGAACACATCCACAACCTTCACGGTAGTGAGATCCCCTAAACTCTTAGCTAGCCCTAGGTTTAGTGGTGTGTAGGCATGTGGGTTCGATCGCCCACACGGGGTGCTTGCGTCGGCATAGGTCGGTGCGTCAACATACCTATGTGATTGATCGTCGACTTCCTAGAGCGAGCCGTTAGGTTAGGGCTTCCTGTATGTAACCAAACACCCCCCGTAGAGCCGAGTGTCTCCTTTTTGTTGTCCGCCTTAGCACAAGTTCCAATGGGTCGGAGTCCCTCACTCCCCTTGCTTTGGGTTTCCCCAGCTCTACTTGGAGAAGCTAGGGGGTCGGACTTGGCAAAGCAAGTGAAGCTTCATAGCTGGCTCACTTTACAAAGTTTGGAGGAGTTCACAAAATGGGAAAAGCTTTGTAGCTAGCCTATTTCATGAAATCGTGGATAGTTTCCCCCTCGAAGAGTTCCAATGGGTCGGAGTCCCTCACTCCCCTTGCTTTGGGTTTCCCCAGCTCTACTTGGAGAAGCTAGGGGGTCGGACTTGGCAAAGCAAGTGAAGCTTCATAGCTGGCTCACTTTACAAAGTTTGGAGGAGTTCACAAAATGGGAAAAGCTTTGTAGCTAGCCTATTTCATGAAATCGTGGATAGTTTCCCCCTCGAAGATTCGGGGAGAAACTCCTCACATTTCCCACACTAAAGCTGGAGGCAGTGATGCCGCATATCTGACAATGACTTTAGATATGTTTAAAAATATAACTATTTAATATTGTTGCTAAAAGAATTAATTCCTTAATTCCTCAGCAACTGCACCTCAGCAACTGCACCAACAACTTAATAACAGTTATAGATTCGATAAAGATGTATGTATAAAACATTCAATAATTGTAAAGTCACATTTATCAATGTAAGTATAAGTATCACTCAAGTAATATAGGGCTCTAATAGAGTTCTAGATATCGATCCCACAGGAAGTAATATTAGAACTACGAACTAAGATTGTAGAAAAGCAATACTTAATCACAATAATGAAATTCAATTTGCTTATCTGTCACTAATAGATAATTAAAATAAATATGTAGTTTTAATAACTCTTAAATAACTAATTATACTAATGAAGGTTCTAATGTGATATTCAATATATAAGAAAGCATCCTTATCCTTGTCAAGAAATTATAGTGAATGGATAAAGTGAATCAGTTCAAATTATATTGTGTCAAATAGGAGCATACCTATTCTTTACCCTTTGGTCCAAGCATAAAGAACATTGACTAATCCTATGCTTG
>NW_018250366.1:53460-54150 GCF_001263595.1 Phalaenopsis equestris | reverse complement strand
GAAAAACACGACAAAACTCAGAATTCATATATAAAAGCAAAGCCATATAAACTACAACAAGTAAATAAACTTATCTCTAATTTCTCCCCAAGCAAACTCCTCGAAGTTCCTTTAATTCTCTTCCTTTTTTTACAGTACACAGAATTCCTCTTCGAAGCGGTAAGGAGGAAGAAATCTCTCACTTTCCCTCCACTCTTACAATCTCTCGAAGAATTCCTCATAATTTTGACACTCTAGTAAATTCTCTATACACTAATGGAACCTCTCTAATCTCCAAGACCTTTCCAACATCCAGGACCTCCTTTATTTTAGGCCAAAATCATCTTTTAAAGTTGTGGATGAGTTTTCCCAAGAGTTGCCTAAGCACCCCTCCAAAATTCGTCCTCTTCCAATGCATTGTTGGACATAACTGCCGAGCTCACCGTCGGTGGGCCTTCTAAGTGAATTAAATCTGAAGTCTCAGGAAAAGTCTGTCGTCAGCGCCGTTTGGCTCGCCGTCGGTGCTCTAGTTCAAATCTTCACATTTTGGTCCTTTTCGCTCCAAATTCACTCCTTTTTGCATCTTTTTGTTCCAATGACCCTAATTCATAATTCCTGCAACAAAACATCAAAAATACTTTTCTTTAAACTGCAATATCATAAAAAATAGTGTAACATAGGTATAAAAATCTTAACATATAACATATTTTT
>NW_018250366.1:51650-53197 GCF_001263595.1 Phalaenopsis equestris | reverse complement strand
ATTCAAAGGATAGGAATTGATAGGAACTTCATGAGAACACTACTAGTATAAAAGATCTATCATAAATATAAGTTCACGAATGTATTTAGGTTTTCCCTTTAGGTAGGTCCAGTGAAGCCAATTTTTGATTAGGCATATCCTCAAGCTTCTCCTCACCTTCATTTTTTTTCTTTCTTTCTTTTCTTTTTTTCATTTGGATTGCTTTCTGACCGACGACTTTATAAACCAACAAATATAATAATTTGACAGCGTTACTAGAAGATTTAATTCCCCGACAACGTCGCCAAAAACTTGACCAACTTTTTATGTGCTTAAAATATAAGTTAAAGATGGACGTAATAAATATTCAATAATTGTAAAGTCGCACTTATCAACGCAAGTATACAACGCAAGTATACACAACGCAAGTATACATATCGCTCAAGTAATATAGGCTCTAATGGAGTCCTAGAAATTGACCCCACAGGGAGTGTTTTTAGAACTGCGAACTATGATTTTAGAAAAACAATACTTTAATCACAACAAAGTTCAATTTGCTTATCTGTCACTAATAGGCAATTGAAATAAATATATCATTTTAATAACTATTAAATAACTAATGATACTAAGGAGGGTTTAATTGTGATATTCAATATAATTCTCCTTATCAAGAAATTATAGTGAATGGATAAAGTGAATTAGTTCGATTCATATTGTGCCAAATAGGAGCATACATATTCTTTACCATTTAATTCATGCATAAAGAACATTGACTAAGCCTATGCTTGGTTGCTGAATCTGCGGCTAGGCTGGGAGGATACCGGCTCTCACTTCGGAGCTCCAACGTTCCCCTCGCGTGAGGGCTAACATCTATACTTTAACACCCAAACGATAGAACCGAATCGATGATTTTATTCTGTCACTCTAAAATCTCTAATTCTACTTCCGATAATTTTATTTCCCCATTTATTTGCACCCAACTTTCAAGGACTTTGACCTCCCTGAATTTTGGATGTAATCTTCACTTTAGTTGTAAAACTCAATATATTTTAACAAATCAATTGACTAGATTGAAAGTAAATTAAAATCAAAGTGAAAAGATCATTACAACTTCTTTAACATTCTCAAGGCTCGACCAATTCAAATCACTATTTCACAAAATCTCAAGACAAGGAGAGACAGAAAAAACTACTCAGAACTCATGGGGAAGATACGACAAAACTCGGAATTATACATAAAAACAAAGTCATACAAACTATAATAAATAAATATCAATTTCTCCCCAAGAACACTCCTCAAAGTTCCTCTGAATCTCTTCTTTTCTTTACAACACATAGAATTCCTCTTCAAAGTAGCAAGGAGGAAGAAATCTCTCACTTTCCCTCTACTCTTACAATCCGTGGAAGAATTCCTCACAATTGTTAATCACCATTGGAAATTCTATACACTAATGGAACCTCTCTAGCCTCCAGGACCTCTCTAACCTCTAGGACCTCTCTAACCTCCAAGACCTCTCTAACTTAAAGTTGTGGATGAGTTTTCCCAAGAGTTGCCTAAGCACCCCTCAA
>NW_018250366.1:51090-51617 GCF_001263595.1 Phalaenopsis equestris | reverse complement strand
TGGCTGTACCCAACGCTTGAGTAGGCATAACCGTCGAGCTCGCCGTCGGCGACCTCGAGGGCGTCGTCGGCGGACCTTATTAACGAATTAATTCTGGAGTCTCGGGAAAATCTCTCCGTTGGCGGGGTCGATGGCACCGTCGGCGCTCTAGTTCAAATCTCCACATTTTGGTCCTTTTTGCTCCAAATTTGCTCCTTTTTCATCTTTTTGCTCCATTGACCCTAATTCATCATTCCTGCAACAAAACATAAAAAATACCTTTCTTTAAAGTGCAATATCATCAAAAATAGTATAAAATAGATATGAAAATCTTAACATATTTTCCTTGGGTCAAAATTCCCCAAACTTAACTATTACTTGTCCTCAAGTAATTTTTGTACTATATAAAAGTCATGATCTACTGTAGTAAAGTTTTAATTCAGAAATAATACAAGTTTGATTTAAATAAATATTATAATGAGATTTTTAGAAAAAATTCAAGTAATTGAATTAACTCTGTAGCCATCAGATTATCTAGTCATCAAGTT
>NW_018250366.1:46350-50191 GCF_001263595.1 Phalaenopsis equestris | reverse complement strand
AGGTGGAAAGAAAAACTATAAATATAAATCATACCTTAATATTGATTTGTAGGCATTTTCATCATTCTGAAATTTTTGCAGGGCTTCTCAAATTTTTACTTCGCCTGGTCTGTAATATTAGTAGCTTTCTACACAATATTTCCTAACACAACCACAATATTAAACAAAACAATTAAAATTAAAATGCAAAAATAAAAATCACATTACATTACCATCCACAATACTACTCAATATCTATTTAACTACACATGCATATTTAATTATAACACTAACTTTATAACAAAAATAAAAATTATCCAAGTACACAAAATGAAAGTCCAAATACATAAACATCCATTTCTATTACAAAAATATGACATAAATAAAAAAACAAACATAAGTACATCAATTTCATTCAATATCAAAATCTCAAGCTATATCTTCATCGCCTTGATCAGCAGGTGGATTGGGTTGATACCCATTTTGGGATGTGAGAGACTCATTCTCTGCCCGATTGCTTAGCATGAGCTTTAAAGCATTAGGACAATTTCCACACAGAATAACCTTCCTTTGGTTGCCTATACCCTAGGTCTATGATAATATGAAGCGAAACTCCTTATATCGAGAGTATTCTTGGGTATCCCCCAAGATGTAATTATTCAGTAGGAATACGTTCTTATGGGAGTGCTCTTAACCAATAATAAGTACATACACCTGACTCTCTGGTTATGGGTAGTCTATGTAGATACTTCTTTCTTCTTTCACTTCTTTCACAGATATTGGTTTAAGGTGCCTCCGCCTGATCTTATTTGGGCGGACATTCTTAACCTATCTTTACGAAGTTTATCGCACATAGAATCTCCACGTTTTACTTTTTTCCTTGTTTGTCTCTTTGTTGTATATCCCATTTTATCCGGTTCCTCTCCTATTTGAATCATTTATGTGGTTTGGGAGGGAGATTTATTTGAATGGGGGAAGTATACGACGATCGACAAGCTGGCGACTCCTTTTAAAATAGAAAAGAGAAAAATGAACATAAACACGTCCAACTCATAGTAAAAGTCGATGATCCCTATACCAACTTAATTCAAATATCCCCAGCTACCCATAAGGGTTTGAATACAATATCCAAGACTCATGCCCTTGAGCATTGGGTTTTACAGTAGATTACATAGTATAATATTTTCATTAATGTGTGAGTTTAAGGGTCCTGAATCTTATCTCAGTGGGTCCTTAGGTTCTTTTGTGGATGATTATAGCCTAGGTGTCCTAAAAAATATGCAAAATCTTGCAAAGGTGTTCTGGAATGACCCAAAACAACTTTAGAATCTCCTAGATCATTCTAAGTTCATTTGATCTTGCTTATATTATTGAGTTGATTATCCTAATTATATTAGGAGTCTTTTAGGTTTCAACTATGATCATTATAATCATGATATCTTTGTTAGCAAATGAGTAAGGCAAATGATTGTTCACTTAAAATCATGTTATTAAGTGTGTAAGTAAGCACTCTTAGGGGTATGCTTGACTATGAGGGAATTTTAAATGCTTATCCCTCAATTGGATTTGAGCTTGTATTGTTTTGAGATGTTTCATACTTTTTTTCTTATGTTTTATAACTATTACTTGAATGATATTAGATTAAATGTAATTCACTACTAAACTCTTAAAGCTTAAGGGTAGATTTGTAATTTTACAAAAAAGTTTTATAAAAAGGTGTGTTTGATCCTCATTAGAAAGATTAAACTATGTTTAACCATTGATTGTGGGGGGGGGGGGGGTTCAAATCAGTAGTTTATTAATCTCCCAATTCATACCCCTTTTTCTTAGATCATTTAAATTTTTATTTTGTTCTATAGTCAACAATTTAAAAAATTACATTTTTTCCCTTTATAGAAAAAATTGTGAGTGGGCTACTACCCTTACTTCCCCTTTGTGTTTCAATCACCTCAGTAGGTTAATCATATTACTTTAGTGCCTTTTCCTTCTGGTTTAACATAAAAAATTGATTAAATTAGGGTTAGGGTTTAAAATTCTAAAATACAATTATACCCTTAGAGTTTATATTTCATAACTCTTTCAATTTGTTCCAACTGACCATGAAACCTTACTGACCTCTTAATATTAGGCTATTTAAGGCATCATAAGAGGAATTATATTTTTTTTATATTTATTTATATTTTAGAATTATTTTTAACCCATAATCATGAATTTCCAATCTTAATTAATTTAATTATCGAAATATGTTCTCTTTCCTCGGAAAAAAATTAATGTTATTGCTGAATGTTAGAAAATTAGTTGGAGCAAGTTCCATAATTTTTTGAATTATATTTTAATTTCTATGATTTTTTAATTTGTTTTAATAAATAAATACATAGAGAAAATATTTTTAATTAAAAAAATTTCTTTTTTAGTTTTCATTAACCTCTCTAATCTCACAGAGCTCATAGAACTTGATATGATATTTTTTTGGTTTTTATTTTATTTGTTTGGAATTATTTTTGTGAATAATTTGTAAAAATATAAGGAAATACATTTAAGTACTTAAAATACCTTTTATATTTTTTAAAATTTATAAAATCACTTTAAAGGTTCTATATTAAATCAGAGGAAATTTTGTGACATTTTGTAACATATTTATATTTTCTAATTTTTAATTATTTTTAAAATTAGAAAAAAAAGTTTAAAAATATAATTTTTATTCTAATTCCAATTTTATTTTTTTCTGAGTGACCTTGACTTCACTGAGTTCACCAACTTGATTTTGTATTTTTGTGATTTTTATTTTATCTTTTACATGTATTTTAGTGAGTAATATGTGAAATAATGAGAAAAGACATTTAATTGTGAGAAATACATTTTCTATTTTTGAACATTTTATGGAAGTATTTAGGGTTGTTTCCTTTAATCATGGAGATTTTGGTGATATTTTGAAATACATTCATAACTTTTTTATTTTTAATGATTTTTTAGATAGAAAAACTACTTGAAAAGTTTCGTATTAATTTAAATTTTTTGTTTTATTTTTCCTAGGGCATATAACTTTAGTGAACCAATTAAACTTAACTTCGTATCTTTCTGATTTTAATTTTATTTTTATAATTACTTTAAGTGGACAGAAGTGATTATCATGATAAATTAGGGCTTTTAGGGTTAGGAGTGCTTGTCGGCGCAATTTCAGGGATGGTTTGTGGGGTTGCCCGTAAGAAGCTGTCGGTCACTGATATCAAAATCCCGTCGCCCGCTTCGGAAGGACGTTGAAGTATGAAATCAAACTGACCCCATATTTTTCATAGTTTAAAATGAAAGAGCACTGTACCTCAAGTCCTGTATCTATTCCAAAGGATAAACACAAGAATTGAGAATGAGGCTCAATCAAATAAACTAAGGAAAGTATGACGTCCGTTTGGTCAGCGAAACCTTTGTATTTGCTGACAAGTTCCTCTATTTAATATAAAGGATTAAATAGGGTTTATATTAAGCTGGGTTCGGACATGCTTCCTATAAGGGCAAGCCCCTATAGTTAATTACATCCTAAATGACCAAAGTCACTTAAGAAGACTCTCGATAAAAATCAAGAAATATTATCTTCAAAGAATTTCAAAGAGTAGAACTCTTCAACAAAATTGGACGTAGAAGTGTGAAAAGGGATTGGTTCAAATTTGGAACATTTTATTGTAGAATCCAAAGGAAGAAGGACTAGGGGATGTCATGGATCCAGAGGAGAACTCCGGTGACTTCTCAAGCTATCTTAATGTTTGGCTTTGGTTTTGAGGAGAAATATTTAGGTGTTTCATCCTGCCAATTTTATTAGTTAGGGCTTACATTCGTGTAAAATGATCACACAAATAGCCTGGAAGAT
>NW_018250366.1:42475-44112 GCF_001263595.1 Phalaenopsis equestris | reverse complement strand
ATAATTTTATTTTTATAAAATATCCCTGATCACAGAGAACTCAAAAAACTAAGTTTCATAATTTTTTGAGTTATATTGTGATTTTTAAAAATCATTTAAATGTTAAGAGTGGTATTTATCTTTAAAAATCAATTTAAGCTATTTAATGGACTCAAAATATTTTGAAACTTTTATGATGAGTTCTCTGGATCATAAATCACAGTAGAGATAATAAATCAAGTCATTTAAATGTTTATATTTTCCAAAGTTAATTATCTTAGTTATTTAGTATTTGCAAAATTTAAGTGCATTTTAAATGACTTGACCCATGAAATTATTTCCAAAGATTTCCCTAGTGATGATGGAACTTCCAGAATTTTCTTAGGATTTTATAATCAATATGCTAATTTCCATGATTATTTTTATAGAATAATGTTGAATAACTTGAAAAATATGGATCTTTGCATAGGAACCTTATTTGACTTTGGAAAAATCAGAAGATGTTATACTTGATAGATGCTACAACATGCCAAAATTTCAAGTCATGGTAATGTGTCAATATACATGGAGAATCAAATGATTCCAAATAGTTTTTAATTAATTAAAAATATTTTATGCATCAAATGGACTTGAAATTTAATTCACATTATCTCCTCTGTTCACTAAGCAATTAAATATTTTTATTTTATTTTTTTGATTTTCTTACACAAAGTTATGTATTTTTGAAGTTTTGGAGATTAAATAAATAAGAAAAGGCCCCTATTTTCCTACTTATGCATGTCAACCTCGTACTGGTCGAATAGGTCACGTGTCGCTGCGTGATTGACGCCTCATGCCAGCTCATTCCTGCCCATCTCGGACCACAGTTTGTCCGACGCGATCAGGGCCATCCAATCATTACATGCTCGATCTGACGGTCATGGGTCATCGTCCCAAATGAACTGGACCCAAAAACCGTCCATTTTAAAATGCTAATATCTCACTCGATTCTTAACGAAATTGAGTGAATTTCTTTTTAAATGCTTTTATTGACTAGTAGAACACATCCATATGAATTGACTGTATACTCATGAATAATTAAAAGAAGCTCGGTTTAAGGTTAACTTTGAATACCTTGGTCCAAGAGGGGTAGCCTCGATTGGATGCTTGTAGAAGCTTTATGTGGATGCCAGAAGCTTAGGGATGGAGAGCTTAGGGTTGTGGTAAAATTCCTAGACCCAAATTTGACCAAGGCCGATTTGGGGGTTTGGTCGAAGTCCCCCTTAGGGTGGTCGGCTGATGGGGCTTTTGCGGGGGATCTCCTTCTCTTGATGTTGGGATGGTGTCGGTGCAAGTAATTTGAATTTGGTGGAGGTTTGGAGGATGTCCTATTTCGGCCTTGAAATTGAGCTCCAAAATTGAACTCAAGCAATGAATTTGAGTGGCTAAGGAAGGTTTGGTTAAGCTTAAGAGGTCTTCAGGAAGCTCTTAAAGAAGTTTTACAGAGTCTCCCCAAAGAATTTCAAGCTCTCCCTCTTTTTCCATGGAGGTGGAGTTTAAATAAAATGTCCTAGGCTGGCTGCCAGGGCCAATTGAGGGGTGAATTTGGTTGCTTATGCGGAGGGAAGAGAAGCTCCAATGAGCAGCTGGGCTGATTTGGCCTTTGGGTTTGAATAGGG
>NW_018250366.1:41220-42455 GCF_001263595.1 Phalaenopsis equestris | reverse complement strand
TGGCCATGGTTTTAGCCATTTTCCAGCCACCAAGGTGGCTGGCCGGCCAGACATTGGTCACTTCTTGGTTCAAGGAGGTCAGGGGGTGGCTAATGATGTTCATCTCCCAAGGGTAAGTGATAATGTTGGAGACATTTCAAGTTAGGCCCAAAAATGGGTAAAATCCCTTAATTTGGGGATCCATTGGTCCATAGCTTGTCATGGTGGTTTTAGGACCTGGTCTTTAGGAAGGTTTTTGTGGCTGGGGAAACAATACTTTCTGGGGGTTGGCACGGGGTAAGTCAATTTTTGGTGAAAAGGTCCAAGTGAGTCCAAATGACCAAAGCTTGAGTTTGGGCTAGGCTAGACATATCAATTGGACTAATTAGTTGTTGAATTTGTTGTAGATGATCATAAGGAACAACTTTGGTGAAGGATGGAAGTGGTTTTGAACTCAATTGTAGGGTAAATTTGAAGATTTTACAACATGAATTGCGGGTCAATTTGGTCCATGATTTTATCATTTAATTGAGAGGTCAATTTGAAGGAATTTTGAACTTTAATCAATTTGGTCATGTTGGGCTAGCCTTGGGTCTAGCTTGGGTTAGCCTGGGCTAAGTCCAAATTGATTGTTAGAAATGGTTAATAGGGACCTCATGAAGAGGTTTAAACATGAATTATATGCCAATTTGGAGGTTAAGGCAATGAATTGGGTGAAATATGAGGACTTAGCCAATTTGGGGCTAAATTTGGGAATTTTGGATTTAGGCCAAAATCAACTGGATTTGAGACTTAACCAATGTCAATTGATGGTTTTTTTTTGTTGTATAGGAATGTTATAAAGATTTTTTAACGTTAATTGAGGCCAATTGACTAGGCTATGGGTTCAATTTGGTGAGATTAAGTCATATGGTCAAAATTGGGTTTTTGACCCAAATCAAAATTGGGCTCAAATCATGGACCAATTGAGCTTGGATTTGGTTTAGTATGGTCATATCAAAAGTGAATTGGAGTTTAGGATTGGAATTTGGGTCAATTGAGATCAAATTGGTGGACATTTGAGATGAATTTGGGGAAATTTGAGTCTTTAAAGGGCAATTTGGGGATTTTGGTTAAAGATGATCAAATTGGCAAAATTGGGTTATGTGGTAGTTGAGAGAAATGAAATCAGGATTATTTGGGATTTATTGGTATTTTCTAAGAATTTTTGGAATTTTTGGGATTTTGGGTCCAAGAGGGGTATTTTGGTAATTTGG
>NW_018250366.1:39303-40451 GCF_001263595.1 Phalaenopsis equestris | reverse complement strand
GAAATAAGAATCAGATGCCATAATCCATTTAAGGTGGTCTTAAAACTGATTTCAAAAGATGAGAATAGGATGTCTTGAATTAATCGAAGGGCTTATTCCCTCAACCTCAAGAACATCGTTAAATTTGCTTCAAAAGATTGCGATAGGAGGGGTTCTTAAAGCAACGCGAAATCATATATAAAATCCTCAACATCTAGATTTGATTTGAAATATTACAATAAGATGAGAACCTAAGACAACGCAGAATCGGATGTAGAATCCTCAACCTCTAGAATATAGTATAATTTGATTTGAAAGATTGTGAGAGGATGAGAACCTAAAGCAACACGAAATCAGATGTAGAATCCTCGACTTCTAAAATTTGATTTGAAAGATTGCAATAGGACGAGTTCCTAAAGCAACGCGGTATCGAATGTAAAATCCTCAACCTCTAGAATTTGATTTAAAAGATTGCAATAGGAAGAGAACCTAAAGCAATACGGTATCAGATTTGAAATCCTCAACCTTTGGAATTTGATTTGAAAGATTGCGATAGGATGAGAACCTAAAGCAACGCGGAATCGGATGTGAAATCCTCAACCTCTGGAATTTGATTTGAAAGATTGCGATAGGATGAGAACCTAAAGCAACACGGAATCGGATGTAGAATCCTCAACCTCTTGAATTTGATTTAAAAGATTGCAATAGAAAGAGAACCTAAAGCAATGCGGTATAGGATGTAAAATCCTCTACTTCTAGAATTTGATTTAAAAGATTGCGATAGGATGAGCTCCTAAAGCAACGCGGTATCGGATGTAAAATCTTCAATCTCTAGAATTTGATTTGAAAGATCGCGATAGGATGAGCTCCTAAAGCAACACGGTATAGGATGTAGAATCCTCAACCTCTAGAATTTGATTTGAAAGATTGCAATAGGATGAGCTCCTAAAGCAACGCGGTATCGGATGTAAAATTTTCAACCTCTAGATTTGATTTGAAAGATTGCGATAGGATGAGCTCCTAAAGCAATGTGGTATCGGATGTAGAATCCTCAACCTCTAGAATTTGATTTGAAAGATTGCGATAGGATGAGAACCTAAATCAACGTGGAATCGGATGTAGAATCCTCAACCTCTAGAATTTGATTTGAAAGATTGCGATAGGATGAG
>NW_018250366.1:36616-39213 GCF_001263595.1 Phalaenopsis equestris | reverse complement strand
ATTGGATGTAAAATCTTCAACCTCTAGAATTTGATTTGGAAGATTGCAATAAGATGAGCTCCTAGAGCAATGCGGTATCGGATGTAAAATCTTCAACCTCTAGAATTTGATTTGAAAGATTGCGATAGGATTAGAACCTAAAGCAACACGGAATCGGATTTAGAATCCTCAACCTCTAGAATTTGATTTAAAATATTGCAATAGGATGAGCTCCTAAAGCAACGCGGTATCAGATGTGAAATCCTCAACCTCTGAAATTTGATTTGAAAGATTGCAATAGGATTAGCTCTTAAAGAAACACGGAATCGGATGTGAAATCCTCAACCTCTAGAATTTGATTTGAAAGGTTGCAATAGGATGAGCTCCTAAAGCAAGAACCTAAAGCAACGCAGAATCAGATGTAGAATCCTCAACCTCTAGAATATTGTATAATTTGATTTGAAAGATTGCGATAGGATGAGAACCTAAAGCAACGCGGAATCGGATGTAGAATCCTCAACCTCTAGAATTTAATTTAAAGTGATTTGAAAGATTGTGAGAGGATGAGAACCTAAAGCAACACGGAATCAGATGTAGAATCCTCGACTTCTAAAATTTGATTTGAAAGATTGCAATAGGACGAGTTCCTAAAGCAACGCGGTATCGAATGTAAAATCCTCAACCTCTAGAATTTGATTTAAAAGATTGCAATAGGAAGAGAACCTAAAGCAATACGGTATCAGATTTGAAATCCTCAACCTTTGGAATTTGATTTGAAAGATTGCGATAGGATGAGAACCTAAAGCAACGCGGAATCGGATGTGAAATCCTCAACCTCTGGAATTTGATTTGAAAGATTGCGATAGGATGAGAACCTAAAGCAACGCGGAAGATGTGAAATCTTCATCCTCTAAAATATCGTGTGGATCATTGCTAAGCAATGCAGAATTGGATGTGAAATCCTCATCCTCTAAAATATCGTGCGAATCATTGCTAAGTAATGCAGCAATGCAGAATCAGATGTGAAATCTTCATCCTTTAAAATATTGTGTGAATCATTGCTAAGCAATGCGGAATCAGATGTGAAATCCTCATCCTCTAAAATATCGTGTGAATCATTGCTAAGCAATGCAGAATCAGATGTGAAATCCTCTTCCTCTAAAATATCGCATTTCGAATTCGTGGGAAACTAGTAGAATTTATGAAGATTGACATTGGTGAGGAAAAATTGTGAAACTTTGTGAGATTTTGTGCAGAATGTGAAATTTTGCCAGGATATGAAGAAAAATGGTGCCGACCAAGGTAGTTGCGCTATGCAAGCAAAGAGTAAGAAATTTCGAACTCGAGAAATTTATCATTTTCTTTTTTTTTGTTAGGATTTGGACCCAGTTTTAGACAAGCACGACGTTTGAGCTTCTAAGAATGAGTCTTAAGAATGAGTCTTTGTTGTCTCTGAAACATGGGGCACAATGTTTCTTGAAGTATCGTCCACTAACAAATGAAAAGTGTAGAAAATAGCCCATCCTTAAGGTACCATCGGAACTATATTCTTTCACGTACACATAACAAACGTGCATCAGAACTATATTCTTTCAAGTACACATAACAAACGTTTTATTTCTAAAAATACCATGGTTGAAGGGGTTGTAAGTTCGTAGCATCTTTAGTAGCAGCCATCATTTGAGTTACTGCAGACTCTGTAAAGGTTGTTGAAGTAAAGGTTGTTGAAGTTGTAGTTGTCTTTGAGAAATCTTTCTAACATTCTTCCAGTTGAAGTTGGAGTTGTATTTGTTGGACACTGAAGGATATGACTTCAGGTTTGAATTTCCATTAACAGCTAATATCATTATCATCTCTTTAATTCTTTCTTTCTGAGCCTAAGAAGATTTCAAAATTTTGGTCTTGTGATCAAAACATTTTTCGTTTTCCAAAGATATTTCTGAGTAAATTAATAACCGACCAAAAGACTTAAGATCGTTGAACTTTTTCTTGAATATAATATCAGAAGAATTTTTGTAAGAGAGCATTTTAAGTTTCATTAATCAGGGGAAACTCAGACACCAATTTTTGATTATACGTCCACCTCAAGTTTCTTCTCAGGGAGAATTTTCTTTTACTTTGATTTTTTTCCCATTTTTTATTCAGAATTACTATATCTGGTAGAGCATGATTTAAAGATTTTGAATGTCTTAATTCAGACACCAATTTTTGATTTTATGCTCACCTCAAGCTTCTTCTCAGGGAATTTTCACACAATAATTTTTTTTGCTCCCTTTATTTTCTGAGAATTACTATATGTGGCGGAACATATTTCTTTTAAAGATTTTGAATGTTTGAATTCCCCTGACTAATAATCCTCAAATGTTTCTTAAGTCAAATTTTGAGATATTATAACTCGTTTGAAAGTCAGGACCCAGTCACGTGGCAGGAAATTAAAAGGCTCGTGATATCCCGAGTCAACTATTCGTATTTCAACCACACTATCTTATTTTGAAATCAACTTAGGACCCAATCTGAATTCTTTAAAGTTGATAACTCAGATATTAAGGCATTAATTTCATTCTCCCCTGAAGTCATAGTCTTATCAAAACATCCAAAATTTCCCTCAAGGTGATCAA
>NW_018250366.1:33859-36584 GCF_001263595.1 Phalaenopsis equestris | reverse complement strand
TTTTCATTAATTGCGGTGGGAGGGATGGGATAGACTAACATTGATCATGTAAATTTCCCTTTCAACAACAAAAGTAGTACAATAGTGGTCAAAAGACATTTCATTCATTGGCAGCTGCATAGGAATAGGTTGGAACAAACAGATCAGTCGAAATCATATTGATAGAACATCTTTCAAGTTCCTTTCAAATATTCTTCTGGGATCGTTACGTTCCCATTCTTGAACTTCTCCTCAAGCAAGTCTTTGAAACTGCAACACTCTTCTATGGTGTGTCCGATGAATCTGTGGTACGGGCAATATCTCAGATGTCCTTTCATGTTGGCCTCGTCGGGCTTCTTTGGCTTAGGTAACCTGAACTAAGGATTCTTGATCAGACTGCGGAACATCATTTTTGTTGCTTCATTTTTAAAAGAATATATCTAATTTGATCGAGTGTTCATGATTGGAACTTGTCTTTCATATGTCTGGTAAGGTCTCTGCTGAGATGATTGCTGAATATTCTGACGAGGATGTTTGAAGGTTTATTGACATTGTTCGGCTTGTATTTGAAATTGTCATTTTTCTCTGCTAATATGTTGGTTATCGTGGACTTCTCGGCCTTCTCATGAGAATCCATGTTCTTGACTTCTTCTTGTAGATTGTTAGCTTTGTTGAGTAACTTTTCAAAAGACTTGATTGTGAGTCCCTTAAGCAAAAAAGCTATCGGTCCATGGATGCTTTTGAGTAAAATCTCAATTGCATGTTGTTCCTGTTGTTGAGGCTCACACTTCATGCTAAGATTTCTCCACCTCAAAATATAATCTACTAGAGTCTCGTTAGGCTTTTATTTTTCCATCATGAGATCTCTAATAGAAATATGATGCTACACTTCGGCAAATTTTTTTACAAACAAAAACTCTAACTCGTCAAATGTCTTCACCGATTCGTTGAGCAACTCGGCATACCAATCAAAAGCAACTCCTGACAGGCTGCTGACGAACTGTTAATAGAGTAAAGCTTCGTTGTTTCTTGTATTGCCACAACTGGCTCGGAAATGTGTTATGTGCTGTTTGGGATTTCTAGTTCCGTCAAATAGCTTAAAGTTTGGTGACACAAAACCCTTGGGGTAGGGTACTGCATCAAACTCTTCCTGGTAAGTTCTACCTTTTAGAATCAATGCACCACCCTTAGATTGGGTTAAGACATCTCGAACTTGCTCGACCATTTGTTTAAATTCATTTTCTGGTATGACGCTTTGGATAGAGTATTTCTTCGGTTGTTCATCAGAGGTAAAATCTTTTCTTTCATCTGCAACATGAATGGTTTCTGGTTAGTTCATTTCTGGAAGTGTTATCTGCAGTGATTGTAACTGTCTTTGCATTGCAATCACTGTCGCCGTCAATTCTTCAAATTTCTTTTTGAGACGATCGATTTGTTCGTCCTTTTGTTGGCCCCTTTGTTGGGTGGCCCCTTGCCTCTCATCCGCGGCATTCTCCACACCAGAAAATGGAGCGTCGCGGGCAGATAACTCAACCTGGGTCTCAACGACATTGATTTCTGTTAATCCTTCATTCATGTAGTATGACACATTGTAATCTTCATCATTCATATTTTTTCCTTCTTCTTCAGATAATCGTGTAATATTGGCTTGGAGTCTCTCCAGCTTAGCATTGATTGACCTTCCTTTGATTACTTTTATGATTACTTTTAGGTGGTCAATTGGGGATTTCTAAAGAGTGTCATTTCTTTTGTTGAGCACCGGTGTGGTTGTGTAGAAGTTAATTGAACCAACCGAAACAATATTTATGGAATCTTTTTCATTTTCTTTCAAATACTCTTTCAGGATCATTACATTTCCACTTTTGAAATTCTTCTCAAGTCAATCCTTGAAGACAAAGCAATTTTCTATGGTGTGGACGAGTAACTGGTGGTATGGTGGTATGGACAATTTTTAGGATGATCTTTCATATTGGCTTCCTTTGGCTTTTTCGGCTTTGGTAGACTAAATCCTTGTTCCTTTAGCAATTCATGGAACATCTTTGACACGGCTTCCTTTTTGAAAGAATACACCACTTTATGTTGTTCTGCCATGGATATCCTTTTATTTTATGCTCGGTATGATCTTGCCTGAGGCGGTTGTTGGCTAGACTGACTATACTGTTGTGCCTGTTGTTGGCGGGATTGTCAAGGCTGTTTGGCTTTCAAAATTTCTTGGCCGCGCCTCCTTTCCTGTGCCTTTATCAGTTGTGCAGGCTTTGAATGGGACCCAATCTCAAAGTAGAATTTATTTTCCTTTACTCGGAAAAACAGTTGGCACGGTGACAGTGTATCCAGTAGTAGGAGTAAAAAAAGTTCTCAGAGTAATCTCAACGCTCCCAACTACAGAATTTTCAAGACTAGTAGGGCTCTTTTCAATCAACACCTTTGAAGGGGAGAATTCTTTTGTCGACTTCAAGTTGAACTCTACAATAGGCTCCATAGACTTATCTTTTTTGAACTTCATACCGTGACGGCCACCTTCCAAAACTTAACTCCAATATCATCAAACCCTTGTCCAAACTTAATAATTGCCAGGTCAGGCAGTTCATCCCTATTGACAGCGAACTCCATTCCGGAGGCGAAAGAAAATATCAACTTTGGTGAAGACATTGTTCCTATCATTTGAAGAATTTTCAAAAGTCAGCGATGTCCCGTGCCTTGCAGCTTCGACAGAAGAACTCAAATTGACGCACGTGTCTTATAAACT
>NW_018250366.1:32050-32702 GCF_001263595.1 Phalaenopsis equestris | reverse complement strand
GAAAAACGACAACCTCGGAATCCTAAAACGAGTTAGGTCTTATTTTGTATAGCAGGGCTATGCAAAGGCCTAAAGATAAGGTGAGGATTTACGTTGCATAAGCAAACAACCTCGAAGTCCTATGAATTTGTTGTTTAGGTCTAAGGAAGGATGATTGGTTTAGCTGGGGAAGACAGGTTTTACTGTTGAAGATGGCCTTGCGGCCCGCCATGCTAACTCCAAGCTCCTCGCCGCGACAAGGTTGAGTTATATAGTTTATCAAGTTACAATATCAAATAAGGTGGCCCTATGGTTGAAGTTATTTAAATTTTATGAGGGATAATTAAAGTTGATTAGAGCGACATCGGTTAGGATCCTACGGTTCCCTCGTTCCTACATCACTATTTTCTATTGGATTCACTTAGTCCAAATGAACTTAATAAACCCAACTTAATGAGTTCCATAATTTCATTTAAACTGTGGGAAGCCTCGTCAGCAACCGTAGGTTACCTCCTCCGAGGGATTCCTGATCATCCGATAGAGACGTCTTAATTTAGTTGAAATTGTGGTTTTGTGTGATGTTTGTGATTAAATTTTGAGTTGTTTTATATTTTGAATGTTGTGGCGGTGAATTTTGTCTTGGTTGATTTTAGTTTTGGTTTTGGTTATGGTT
>NW_018250366.1:27074-31179 GCF_001263595.1 Phalaenopsis equestris | reverse complement strand
AGTGTAATTTGAACACTTAGCCAAATTTTTAATCCTAATTGGGCTTAGTGGTGTTGCATGGATGTTTGATTTAGTTATGTTTATTTCTCTAATCCTCATTTAGTCAATTTTGATTTAGCCTAAGTCACCACTAAGCCCTTAAGACCTAGGTGAGTGTCTTAATTAGAGGGTTAAGTTTTAAGTAGTCATGATTCATGATTTGAATTTTAGTTGATAATCAAGATAGGGGTATTAAATTTATTTAATGATTTTGAGTATTAATTAAATATTAAATATTACTTAAGTTGAAAATTAATTTTTATATTTTTACTAAGTGTCTATGAGTCCATAGAACCCAAAGAAACAAAATCGATATTTTTTTATTTATATTTTATTTATTGTAATTATTTTAGTGCAAAATTATAAAAAATTCATATTTAAGCCCTTAAAAATTTATAACTTTATTTAGAAAATTATGAAAAAAATATTTTAATTGCTCCCGAGTGATCAACAAACCAATTGTGACATTTTGATGCCTTTTTTAATTTTAGTGATTTTTATCATTTTTTTAATTATTTTAATTATTTAATGTTTAAAATATACCTTAAAAATCAAATATTTATTCTAATTTCTATTTTATCTTTCTTAAGTGTCTCTGGTCACAAGGAACTAAAAAAAACACTTTTTATAATAGTTTGACATTTAATTTAATTTATATAATTATTTTGGTGCAAAAATAGGATTTTTCAAAGAAAATTCCTAACTTGACCAAAGTAAATTATAATCCCTTGAAATTTTTATTGGAGGTATATCTAGACTAGAGAAGCCTTTGGACTAAATTTCATAATTTTTTAAATTCTATGTGATTTATTATAATTATTTTAAATTCTGGACAATTTAAAACAAATAAAATATTTTAAGTTGTGAAAATTAAGTTTTATATTTTTGAAAAATATCCCTAAGGTCAAAAAACTCAAAGGAGTAAATTTTATATTTTTCTAATTTTTCCTTGATTTATTGGAATTATTTTAGTGAAAACTCAATTTTTTAGCCTTTTAAAAATTATTTTTAAGCTTTGAAAATAAATATCTTTATTTAGAAAATCAGGAGAAATATTCTAATTGTTCTTAAGTGACTAGGAAACAATTTAGAACATTTCCATGAGTTTTATTATTTTTGTAATTTTTTATGAATTTTTAATTATTTTAAATATTTAAAATAGGCTAAAAATCAATTTTTTTTCTTAAATATCATTTTATTTTTAGAAAATACCATTGATCACACAGAACTTAAAAAAATAAGTTTCATAATTTTTTGAGTTATATTTTGATTTTTAAAAATCATTTAATTGTTAAGAATGGTATTTATCTTTAAAAATCAATTTAAGTTATTAAATTACCTCTGAATTATAAATCACAGTGGAGGTTAAAAATCAAGTCATTTAAATTTTTATATTTTTCAAAGTTAATTATCTTAGTTATTTAGTATTTACAAAATTTAAGTACATTTTAAATGGCTTGACCCATGCAATTATTTCCAAAGGTTTTCCTAGTGATGATGAACCTTTCAGAATTTTCTTAGAATTTTATAATCAATATGCTAATTTCTATGATTATTTTTATAGAATAATGTCAAATAACTTGAAAAATATGGGTCTCTGCATAGGAACCTTATCTGACTTTGAAAAATTAGAGGATGTTACACTTGATAGAGGCTACAACATGCCAAAATTTCAAGCCAAGGTAATGTGTCAATATGCATGGAGAATCAAATGATTCCAAATAGTTTTTAATTAATTAAAATTTTTTTTTGCATCAAATGGACTTGAAATTTATTTCACATTATTCTCCTCTATTCACTGAGCAAGTGCATATTTTTATTTTATTTTTTGGATTTTTCTACACAAAGTTATGTATTTTTGAAGTTTTGGGGATTAAATAAATAAGAAAAGGCCCCTATTTACCTACTTATCCATGTCAACCTCGTACTGGTCGAATAGGCCATGTGTCGCTGCGTGATTGGCGTCTCCTGCCAGCTCATTCCAGCCCATCTCGGACCGCGGTCTGTCCGACGCGATCAGGGCCATCCGATCAATAAAAGCTCGATCTGACGGTCACGGGTTATCGTCCCAAATGAATTGGACCCGAAAACCGTCCATTTTAAAATGCTAATATCTCACTTGATTCTTAATGAAATTGAGTGACCTTTGTCCAAGAGGGGTAGCCTCGATTGGATGCTTGTAGAAGCTTTATGTGGATGCCAGAAGCTTAGATATGGAGCCTCTGGTTGTGGTGAAATACCTAGACCCAAATTCGACCAAGGCCGATTTGGGGGTTTGGTCGAAGTCCACCTTAGGGTGGTCGGCTGATGGGGCTTTTGCAGGGGATCTCCTTCTCTTGATGTTGGGATGGTGTGGGTGCAAGTAATTTGAATTTGGTGGAGGTTTGGAGGATGTCCTATTTCAGCCTTGAAATTGTGCTCCAAAATTGAACTCAAGCAATGGATTTGAGTGGCTAAGGAAGGTTTGGTTAAGCTCAAGAGGTCTCCAGGAAGCTCTTGAAGAAGTTTTATAGAGTCTCCCCAAAGAATTTCAAGCTCTCCCTTTTTCTCCATGGAGGTGGAGTTTAAATGAAATGTCCTAGGTTGGCTGCCATGGCCAATTGAGGGGTGAATTTGGTTGCTTATGTGGAGGGCAGAGAAGCTCCAATGAGTAGCTGGGCTGATTTGGCTTTTGGGTTTGAATAGGGTGAAAATCCCTTGTCTTGGCCATGGTTTTAGCCATTTTCCAGCCACCAAGGTGGCCGGCCGGCTAGGCATTGGTCACTTCTTGGCTCAGGGAGGTCAGCGGGTGGCTAATGATGTTCATCTCCCCAGGGTAAGTGATGATGTTGGAGATATTTCAAGTTAGGCCCAAAAAATGGTTAAAATCTCTTAATTTGGGGATCCATTGGTCCATAGCTTGTCATGGTGGTTTTAGGAGGGTTTATCCTGGTCTTTAGGAAGGTTTTTGTGGTTGTGAAATCGTTACTTTGGTGGCTTAGACATGGTTAAGTCAATTTTTGGTGAAATGGTCCAAGTGAGTGCAAATGACCAAAGCTTGGGTTTAGGCTAGGCTATTCATATCAATTGGACTAATTAGTTGATCAAAATTGTGTAGATGATTGTTATGAAACTTTTTGGTGAAGGGTTGAAGTGATTTTGAGTTCAATTGGTGAGTCAATTTGAGGGAATTGAATGGAAGTGGTTTTGAACTCAATTGAAGGGTCAATTTGAGGGAATTTTGAACATTAATCAATTTGGTCATGTTGGGCTAGCCTTGGGTCTAGCTAGGGTTAGCCTTAGGCTAAGTCCAAATTGATTGTTATAAATGGTCAATAGGGACCTCATGAAGAGTTTACAACATGAATTGGATTCCAATTTGGAGGTTAAGGCAATCAATTGGGTGAAATTTGGGGACTTAGCCAAGTTGGGGCTAAATTTGGGAATTTTGGGTTTAGGCCAAAACCAAATGAATTTGAGGCTTCACCAAGGCCAATTGATGGTTGATTTTGATGTATATGAATGTTATAATGATTTTTAAACATTAGTTGAGGCCAATTGACTAGGCCATGGGTTCAATTTGGTGAGATTAAGTATTTGGTGAGATTAAATCATATGGTCAAAATTGGGGGTTTTGACCCAAATAAAAATTGGGCTCTAATCATGGACCAATTGTGCTTAGATTTGGTTTAGTTTGGTCATATCAAAACTTAATTTGATTTTATGATTGGAATTGGGGTCAATTGAGATCAAATTGATAGACATTTGAGTTGGATTTGAGGAAATTTGGGTCTTTAAAGGGCAATTTGGGCATTTTGGTTAAAGATGGTCAAATTAGCCAAATTCGGTCATGTGATAGTTAAGAGAAATGAAATTAGGAATATTTGGGATTTATTGAAATTTTTTGGGAATTTTTGAAATTTTTGGAATTTTGGGTCAAAGAGGGGAATTTTGGTAATTTGGGGTGCTTTAGGGGTAAAAGGCCAAGATGGGTATTTTGATAGATTTGAGGTACCAATCATCACCAATAAGCCATGGACCAAAGGAAACCCCATTTTGGGTCCTCTACATAGTGGTCTTAGCCAAA